>NC_081802.1:10870701-11170701 GCF_963082965.1 Carassius carassius | reverse complement strand
AAATACTACATTTCATTAAATATATATACAATTTAATTCATTCATGTAATATAATAAATTATTAATAATATAGTATATTAATAAAACATTAGTATTAGTATTGTAATTATGATCATCTTAATTATTATGTAATTAGTTATTAAGTAGTTAGTTATTTAGTTAGTAACAGTAATAATTAGATCAATTTTGCGGTTAATATTATCAATGTAATTATATAACTGTAATTCTAATACTGATCATTTTAGATTTAATAAATGAATATCATACTATAATATTAAAATAAATGATTTAATAAATGTATATATTAGATGTTATAATTCATTAAAAATTCTAATTCTAATAATATAGTCGCCTCAAATACATTTAAAAGAAATGTAATAATAAATATTCAGTTAAATTTCTTGTCTCTCAAATCAGAATTTCATGGCCATGTATTTATTTATTTGTTACGTATTCATGTAATAAACATGCGAATATACAGTCAACTGGTCGGTATTATAAAATCAACCCCTTTAGAATGATATAAGGCTTGGCGTCAGGGTCCTGATCCCAGTTTATCTATCTCTAGTTTTTTTTTTATATAGATACTTACTATTCTGTAGAGTCCAGAAGCTGGTACTCTCTACGACGACTGTAACAGCCCTTGATACCATCGTCAGCCCAAAGTCGGCGGATAGCGTCCACATACATTCTGTCTAAATGTGTCATCTGACGGATTTCAACTTCCTGAAACTGTTTCCCATATATCTAAGGATATAAATGGCAACAAATGAGGCTTGTTTATATACATATTGTGTGGATGCTTTCTATATTCCTGGTCTATTTGAAAGAACAGCTGTCACAGCTAGGTATAATTTACATACACACACACACACACGCAGATTTTGTCAGTCTCTGGTTTATGTTTTGTGTGTGTTTTGCTCCTTATGTGACTCCAATGCCCTTATATGGTCCTTCCTGTTCCTGTCCTTATTTGGGTGTATTCGTCTCCAGCTGTGTTTATTAATTCGTTCCCAGGTGTTCTCCATTGGTCCAGTGTATTTAAAGTGTGTTCTAGTTCTTATTCTTTGTCAGCTGTTGAATGTCATGTCATCCTAATGTGTCGAGTCCTGTGATCCCCAGCCTTAGTTAAAAAACCCATTTTGAACTACTTTACTCTGTGTCTTCTTGCTCCCTCATCCCCGTGTTCCTTGTGTGTGCGACGTAACACATACACATATATACATACTTACATAAAAGTTGATGATTTGTATATTTAAATGTACAGATGTTGTGCATTTAATTTCACATTTAAAACTGTGAGGGATTGGGAAGCAATCAGAGATTTTCTCTGGCAGTTTACCTCGTTTTGCGGGTTACCATAGGGAATCTTTAATGTGTTCATGGCCGCTGTCAGAGCCTTCATTGCTGTGAAGATGTTCTGGAAAACCAGTTTAGTGTAGCCACGCCTGTCTTCTTCGGAAAAGCCCTTGCCGTGAATAATCCTCATCTGCTTGATAAAAGTCGTCTTCCCACTTTCTCCGGTGCCTGAAGTCCATAAGAAAAAAAAAAATTACATGAAGCAGAATAGGAATATCAAAAACTAGTTCTGAAACCAGGTCATGGTATGACAAAAATGGAGAACCGAAAAGAATGCAACATGCAATGATAATATACAAGGCTTTATTCACAAACAAAGGAATGCTCTCTGTCCTCATAACAGAGAAGCCACAAAGCGAGATGTTTTCACCGTGTTTAGACTGACAGCTGGAGACTGTCAGAAAGCATGCAGCCAGATGTGTTTGGATGCCTTTGAACAAAGGTGTCCTCCAACATCGGGGGATATTCTCTGCTGTGAAGTCTACAACAATTTTCCTCAAATTGTTTTGGTTTAACTGATTAAAGCCGACAAGCATTAACTAGTTCCCAGTAACTCAGGCTGTTCTCAAACGGCAAATATTTGACAGGCAAACAATCACACATCACATCAAAACAAATCAGTTTGAGCAGTTTTTACCCACTTCATTGCCAAAGAAGGCAATAAGGCAAAAAAAATAAAAAAGCAGGCATGCCCTGATTACTTGATCACTGAAGAATGTGTCCCTCGAGACATCATGTGACAAATTTGAAAGCTGATAAAGAGATTAGTCATACTAACTAACTGGCCAGCTACAACCGTCTCCATGTAGGTGCCACACCAATAATTTATAGGTAATGTGACATGTAAAGCAGTAATAACACCTTTATTCACAATTTAACGTGCCACAACTATAATCTGTATTTCAGGTTTGGTGATGCTCTTCAACAGTAATAAAAAAATAAATAAAAAATAAAACATTAGTGCAGGTTGTATTTTTATTTTTTTTAAATACATATTTAAATGCATCAGTAGGAACATGCATAAACAAGTATTTTCTAGACAATGGTTCACTCCCTTCACAGTTAAGATGACTCAGAGATGTTCTCACCTGTCATGAACATTGAAAGTCTTCAGCTCCTTTGGTGATGTTTTCAGTGTCCACAGTTGTGCTTCTAATGACTTTTAAATACATTTTAATAGTTAAAACTTCTCACCTAATAAAAGCACTTTGATTTCTCTGCGTTCTCGTTTCTTCTGGTCAGCGAGGATTCTTTTGATTTCATTGTGTATGACGACGGCGTTCTTCTCATCTTCAGACAAGCAGCAGATGCACGTCGTGTAGCACCATCTCCCACAGCCCCCCATCTCCGCTACAGCCCTTAAACCGTCTGAAGAGCCATTGAGAGATAAATATTCCATGGAATAATTCGCATAAAGAAAATTCGGTCTACTGAATTTAGAACGCATATAATAGCGAAGTTGTTTTGATTCTTAACTTTTTTGTGAATCAATTTAAGAACGATTCGTTCAGATAGGTTCTTCAGAAGATATTTATTTATTAAAAAATAAAAACGCTTATTTATTGTAACAAATTGTATTTATGTTCAAATTTACTTTTTAAGAGCCATGTTGGCTGCAACAAACCCAGAGTTTCAAATATGCGAGAAAGATTATTGCGTTGTGACCTAATAGAATCACTGAATCGGTTTAAAGCGAACAGTTCGAAAGAACCGATTCTCGTAAATGAGCCAAGCTTCCATCATTAGTATAAATGTATAAAATTCCATTCTAGTGTATACGTATGGGGTACAAGTATGAGTGTAATAGACCATTCAGGGGAAAACCTTTTTTATTTTAATTTTTTATAAAATTTTGATATACTAAAAACTATTTGAAACACGTTAAAAAAATCTTGGACTTCCCCTACGACGAAAAAGACGAACCCCTTATTGCAGGTTCGCACAGGCTAACTATAAAGACAGGAACTAACTGAATAAATGTACACATTTTTAGACAACATAAACGCGATGAATCTCTTACCTGCATTCGTCGACACACCTGTACGGAGTCAGTAATGCCTTTACGAAACACGGTCCATAATTCTCCCTCAGCCGAACTGGGTTTAAACTAACTTCTTTCTCTTGTAGAGGTTTTTCTCAAAAAGCTTCCCCCCAAACAATCCAAATTCTTCTGTAAACTTCACATGATTTTTCCTCCTTGGAGGAAAATCTAGCTCTAGGCTACCTGCAATTCAGGAAAGTCCTTCTTGAACACGAATTGTCACTGTGAACATGGGCTGAGTCATAATCTAGTCAGCTGCTGCTGCATACCGGGGAACTGCACGCAAGGGTCTCGAGGCGCGCTTTCAGAAGGTTTTAGTTTGACGCGAAACGCTGGAGACGCGACGCAAGGTCCGTATGACGCATGCGTACATAAACCGAAAAGAACTGACGAGAACGCGCCCTCTAGGGTTGTGCTAGTCAGCATTTTTAGGCATCCTATCTCCCAAAAAATGCTGTCTATTTAGACAGGTTACTAAGTTTTTAAACACATCCGTTTGTCAGTGGAATGCACGATAAACCTTAGTTGTTATCATCAATATAGTGAACAGAATTGAGAGTACTTGCTAAGACTGACCTAAGCAGATGAGTGTAGATTATTAGTTTTGAGTATCACATTGAAGAAAAACATCCAGTTTCAGGCAGAAAAGCATAAAAGCTGCTTTCGAAGTCACAAGTGGTGTTAACTTCTTGAATAGCTGTGCAGGCATTTGACACTCCTCTCTCTTGGGGTCTGGAAGTCAGTCTTTTGTCTTTGAAGGCAGAACCGGTTTATCAGGCCTTTCACGGAGTTGTGAGATATTGAGATTGCCTATAGTTCACATATTGCCATAGGAACCAGGTAAGTCAAAGTCCTGGAGAAAGAAAGGATGGGTGTTTTTATACACAGTTTAGGAGACTCAACCAAACTGGAATATAATTGTAATATCACCGCACATTCCTCGATAACCTGTTCAGAGATTTCAGCCACAAAGACCTGGAGGACAAAACATCTATTATGGAACTGCAGCACAAGCCTGTCCATTTTCTATCTGATTCCAAACCATAAATTCAATAAGTCATTTTTACACTGCATCCACCTTATGTGCAATGCAAAAGAGTAAGCCTTTTTTTTTTTTTTAAATATGTGGAGAGTTCTGCTTCATTAGATACAGTAAATAAGTAAAGAATAACCAAATGCAGTAAAGTAAACCCTAAAACTAATTGTGCTACAAGGCAGTGCTTTTAATAATTATGATACATTTTAAAACATATTACTAATACCAGTTTGCAATATAAAGCAGCATAACAAACTCTTTTTGTACAGATACAATTCATAAATCATCAATGATGCTTCAGTGAATTAGAAATACACAGACAAACAAAAATGTGATGGGCAGCTGATGCGAATGGAAGAGGTGACCTGGAAAGTAAGCTATGCTTTAAGTTATGGCAAGTAGATTCAAAACAAACTTTGGAGTAAAATTGTTGTGGAATTGCTGCTCACTCACAAATCCAAATTCTTGGCAGAGCTCATCCTCTGTTGCACACGCAAAATGCAATACAATCAAGATGTAGATCCAGACCTCCAAGGATGATTTAGTTTTGATATTAAAATGATTCACATGTTTTGGATTTGTTGAACTGCTTTAAATTAGATCAAACCGAAGCATGTGCTTCGATTTACAAGATTGTGTAGGTTATGACTTTTTATTGCTTTTGTTAAACAACCTTTTCAATGGAAAATGTATGTATCCCCTGTTTTTGCATTATAGATTTAAATGGTCATGAGATGTTGTGGCTTTTTGGTTACAAGAAGACACTGGGTCCTTATTGCCCTAAACAATCAGTGATATTCTGTTAATGCGTATGTGTAGGGTTCCTGGAAATCCTCGACATTGTGTTTCATTTAGCTTTTTTTGACTGGTATAGTGTTAACTGAAGCTACAGTCTATAAAACAGTCAGTTGTCTTGACTGAGCAATGTTCCAACAGCACTAGGACTTTTCATGGCTCTATCCAGTTTGTCATTTTTCACAGTATGGTGGGGATTTCTGCAGGTTATGCTGTTATGCCAGTAGGTCGCAACAAGTGACTGCATTTATGCATTCCGTTCAAAACATTTATTAGAGAATGGAATTCATTCACTCCACTGATTTGTTTAAAAAATACTGATGCTACATCCAAAAAACAACTCCCATAAACTCTTCATTCATTATTTCCTACATTACTCCACAAATTAAGTGCACTGAAAGACACAGTGAGGATGGCGGAAAATGCTGCAGACGCCATATTCTGGCAAGATGCGGAATGTATTCGGCTCTATGCTCAGGTGTATGGATACTATACAGTAGTCTAGCAGCTAGTCGTTGAGTTAGTAGGTTACACTTGATTTTGTGCATCATGGGATTGATTACTCACACTTGCTTGCAGTCTTTACCACTTGAGTGCACATGCAAGTTACAAGATGTGCTGTCCCAGGTCAGAAAAATGCCAAACTCAGTGCCATAAACACACACAGAATAAGTTAAATTAAGTAGATATTACATATAATTTTGGTACTAAAACATAGTGCTGCACATTTTTATTGGCACAGAGGCGAGTCTGTGTATTTTGTAAAGCATTTACAACTGCTTTTTATCACTTAATTAGAAACACAATTAAATAACGTTGGATGTTACATAGTGACTACTACTGAAAATACCTTTGGAAGTTTACTTTAAAGTGCAAAGTATTGAAATTAAAAAATGTGTAAGTAAAACATTTTTACAACACCATTGTAAGAGTGTCCCATTGGGTAATCAAAAGTTGTATCCACACTTGTTTTAATGCACACTTGGGCCAAATTCTGGAAATACATGATGTAAGCAGACCAGTGGTCAAGTGCTATGACCACAGGTGTGGTATTAGGAAAAACCCATAGTGTCAGACACAGCTACAAATGGCAGTCCCCTAAATAGTGCTTTATACAGGCTAAGGGTATAAGATGCATTCTTCCCTTAATTGGCCAATAACAGTATGTAACAAGATAAGTATGTCCAAATTGACAATATACAAGAAACAGCAGGCAAAAAGTACTACCTCTGTCAAAGATTAAAGTAAGGAATTGAGTTTAAGGTTTTAATATTTGTATTTAAAGCACTGCGTGGTCTCGGTCCTGCGCACATATCAGATCTTCTTCAACCTTATTCTTCTCAGATCCTCTTCTTAGTTGCTATTGACTGTTCCAAAATCTTAATTAATACCTGTCTTTTGGATTATCCTTTGCCTGTGTTTTGTCCTGTTGTTATTGTATTGGACTTGGACATGGCCTTCTGCCTGTTTCTGGATGGTGCCTTTGGATTACCAAAATTTATTAGGGGAAACTTAATTTACTAGTTAATTTTAGACATCAAAGTCACATTAAAATGTGAATTGCATTTGCATTTATTTACTAATTGATGCTAAAGCTTTTCAAACCACTTTTCTGAGCCATGTTTTTAATGATAAAAACTGGCATCACACTGATTTTTAAAGTCAGTTTTCCTCATTAATATCACATGGCTTTTAAACCATTTGAAATCTCCCTTTATAAAACAGTCCAAGTTTAACATGTAAATATATATTAGTTAAGCAAAATAAAATAAGCGAAATAAAAATCAACCTATAATTAAATTTTTTCCAAGTGTGTCCAGTTATAAATATTGGTAAAACGAGTATGGAGATGTGCCTCCACAAAATAGTAGTATTTCTGAACGTACATGGATTGGCATTGGGTTCAATACAGTCTGATGCCGAGTGCCTTAAAAGTGCACATTTGGCTCATTAGAGTATGTCATATTCCTCTAATTTCTTGATGAGTACGGCCTCTTTCACGTCACTGAAGACTTTCCGGATGTTTTTAGTGTCTGTGGCACAGGTGAAGTGAGAGAAGATGTCTTTGGATTTCTTAGTCTCGAAGGAAACCGCTCTCTGTTTGTATAAATTTCTGATGAACAGCATGGCATCTTGAATGTCCCTACGTTTGCCTGAAGGTGGCGTCAACCACATAGGAAAGAAAAGAAAGAGGGAATCAGATATGATAAACAAGAGATGCATGTATAATCTTGTCTTTTATCTCATGTAATGTGCACCAAACTACCGTTGAATTCAGGAAAGTATGTTTTTAGATCTGAGAACTGAATCTTCTCAGCCAGGATGTCCGTTTTGTTCAGGAAGACGATGACGGATGAATTATCAAAAAATGTTGAGTGGATGGTGGTGTAGAACAGCGACAAACTCTCTTCCATGCGGTTCTGAAAAAAAGAGAGTCAGATTATACAGATATATTAATATTAAAATAGAAGGACAGGACATATGAGGAGAGAGGCAGACACTTACATCCTTGTTATTCTCCTCAAGGAGTTGGTCGTATTCACTGAGGGAGGCTAAAAATATGATTGCCGTCACATTCTCAAAACAATGGATCCACTTTCTTCTTTGTCCCCTCTGACCCCCGACATCTACAATCCTGAAAAAGACAGACAGACCAGAAATCAAGTTCAGTCATCCACTTTTCTATTTCATCTTGCTGAGGTAGGTTCGTAACAGCCCCAGATTTGTCCCTAAAATCAGTTCCTTCTTCCCTTTTGTCACATTTCTAATGACAAACAATGACTCACTTTGATTTCCTTGAAAATTCAGTCTTGTTTGCTGAGTTAACTCGTTTGCCTGAGGTTATTTGTCAGTTATGTAAACACAATAAATCACTTGCAGTGTGTGCAAATAGCGCAGAGGCTTTCTTAATGTTTTAGGACATGATATTATCAATAGTTGAAGGGATAATTCACCCCCAAAATCGAAACTCTGCCATTTACTCATCCTCATGTTGTTCCAGACATTTAAGATTTCAGTTTTTATGAGAAAGAAGATCAAATATTTTGAAGAATGTCCATACTGTCCCTTTGAAATAAAAGTCAATGGGGTCTAAAACAACAGGTTATTTGGCGAAAACATAAAGGGTTTATCAATATAATTGATTTTACATGCTAAGCATAAGTATTAAAACGGAAGCATATTTGAGCTTTCAAGTTATAGACATATTAGAATAAAAATTACCATGACTGAATGATAAAATAAGTCCTGAAAAAGAATGGCAAATGTGCTTACTGACACACACCTAAAGCACATGCACAGGCCAGTGTGAATACCCAGTTAAGTTTTCTTATCAGTTATTGCACTTTTATTGCACTTGAATACGCACAGAATTATGTCAAAATGCCATTAATGTACAAAGTTAGAAAAGAAATAGCCATGTGTGTCAGTACATTGGGCCTTCAAAATATATTTTGTTGTGTTCCATGAAAGATAAAAAGTGATGACAGTATTTGGGTGAACTGTCCCTTTAAATGCCAGCATAACTTCTATAGTTAAGGAGTTCGGTCATTCATTGCTGTACCTGAGAGTCATCTTCTCTAAAGTAAAGCAGTGGTCTATGATGCCGGTGGTGGGGAACCGGACTTGAAGAACATCTTGAGGTGTTGGGATGTAGCCTTCAGCTGCGATGTGCTCCAAGTTATCAATAAAACTATAAAGAAAACAGAATTCAAACACTTTTAATGAAAATCAATGTTCTATAGAATTGCTTATGAAAGTCTTATTTGCATAACATTCGGTGCATGCACTGGCATCAGGAAAGAGGAAATAAACAAAAATGCAGGTAGTGCCAGGAACTCCCTGAAGTACACTTACTATTTAGTGGAGTCTAGTAGCTGATACTCTCTGCGCCGTCTGTAACAAATCTTAAAGCCTTTGTCTGCCCATAGATGACGAATAGCCTCTACATAACTTCTCTTCAGCTGTGTTATCTGATGTATGTCCAGATCCTGGAACCACTGGGCATAAATCTATGGATATCACAGACCTAATCAGATTTACAATACATTACAGTATATGATACAGTCTTTCTTAAATTGGTGCCAGCATATAGATAACAACTGTTTTTTTGTTTTTTTTAACTGTTAGTATGCAATTGTTGAAATATAATAACCCTCATTAATGAACGGGCTCTAAAAGCACACTTCTTCTCTTGATCACCTCGCTCTGTGGGTTGGAGTAGGGGATCTTTAGGGTCTTCATGGCATCCGTCATTGTACTCATAGCTTGGAATACATTCTGAAAAACCAGCTTAGTGTAGCTACGCCTCTCCTCTTCTGAGTATCCGCTTCCATGAATGATTTTCATCTGCTTCATAAACGTTGTCTTTCCACTTTCTCCCGTGCCTAAATAAAAGCCAAATGATCATGTTTCAACATAAAAAAATACTTAACTTTACACTCCATTAACTTTCAGTTCAATGAAAGTTTAATTGCATTTGTAAGCATTTTACATAATGATTTGTTTGAACATTATCTAATGTTTAATAAGTGTTTTAGCAAACATTAACAAGCACATTATCTCACGTTTCTAACTCTTTGAATATACATTAACTAATATTCCATTAAGCACTATATTTATTAATGTAAATTATTATACAGTTATTATACAAGTCTAATCAGCTCTTACATGAACACATATCAGGAAGTTACCCTCAAGAGATGATGTAACAAACCGCTTATGACATTTACGTCTATGATTAAATTCGCTTTCACTTTTAGAGGAAACATATCAGTTGGAATGAATCAGCATGTTGCTAATTTGAATTAAATTCTGATTAAAGACAGACAGAATCATCTCACCTAATAAAAGCAACTTTAAATCTCTCGCTTGTCTTTTTTTCTGCTCTGAAAGGATGCGTTTGATTTCATTATTTATGTAAATGCCGTTCCTCTCCTCTTCAGACAAGCAACAGATGAACCATGGACAGTAGTAGGAAACCCCCATTACTCCAACAGAATTAGAGGAACTATAAAAACAAAAACAATATTCAGCATGACTTTTTATTCCTTCAAAATGACCATGTACAGTAGTATGTTCATCATTAATTAAATGCAGATTTGGCTGTGTGGGTTTCTTGAACTAGTGTGCCGGAAGCTGGAAAAGGAAAACCCGGAGTGTTGATTACAGAGCTCGCTTATCAAGACAGGTTTTTAGTCTCTGCATTGCCGGGCTACATGCAAAGCTTCAAAGCCTTTTGCAAGACGACTTCTGGAACTTTTTCATTGGTGGAGAAGAAATAATATGAACTAGCTGGCCATTAGTTTTTTGTTTTCTGAAAATTGGGTTTGTAAGGACAAATAATCAGTGAAGAACTCATAGCTCAACAATAGACCATGAGAAAACATGCTCAAGTGTGTAAACTTGCAACAGAACACATTAATATTGTTGTTTTAAATGTTGTTGTTAAATTGTTGTGACCTGAATGTGATTTTTTTAATTATAATTCATTTGCATAAATTAGGACCACATTATTATCTAATTTATTTTGTCCAAATTGTTATCTAAATTTTTTAGCATTTTTTTAAATGCCAAATTGTATGAAATTATTATTATATAATGAATATAAATGATAAATTAATAAACAGTAAATAAATATTAATAATTATGTCTACCAAGCTCGGATAATGTATGGAATATTAACAGACTATCCAAATTTTAATAAAACAATAGGCCTACACCTTTAGAAGCACAGATGTGTCTGTCACTTTAAAGTATGGTTCACCCAAAGGTGAAACTTCTGTCATAATTTACTCAGGTTGTTCTAAACCAGCATAAAGTTCTTTCTTCTGTTGAACACAAACAAAGATACTTTGAATAGGCCTAATGCGGGTAACTTAACAGCTGCTGGTCCTCAATAACTTCCAAAGAAGAGAAAAAATACAGTTATTGGGGAACAGAAACTTTTTAGACACTCACATTCCTAAAAGTATCTTCTTTTATGTTCAACGGAAGAAACAAATTATTACAGGTTTGGAATAACTTGTGGGTGTTTAAACGATGACCACTTTTTCATTTTGAGTGAACTGTCCCTTTAAGTCAGACAGTCCACCGTGAACAACTGAAACGCTTCCCTGCAAACTGCGCTTTCATTATTAGTCACTGGACAGACACATTGATACATTTCCCATTCAGCCCTATATCTGGAGAGTGTCTTGTGTTCAAAAAGGGCACAGCCTTGTATTACTTAGGACTTCTAATTAAATTGATGTATGAAAGCCAAATGTTAGGCTACAGTCAAAATAGATATTCATGTTAACCGTACATATTCTGTTGAGTGATATCGGCTCCTAGCATCAAACAGTGTGAACAATAGCTCACAATTATAGACACATCAATCACTGACTGAAATGGAGAAGTTCTTCTATGGACAACAAATAAACTTTTACATCACTGTGCTACACAGCAATGAACACATGACATGACAGTAAACACGACAAGAGAAACACTCACCTTTATTAGGAAAACCTACGGCGTGAAATGGGAAACAACATCCTCTTGCTCAATTTGGACAGTGGATATGCCACCTTGAAGGAGATTTCCCTTATAGATGTTTTGTCTATTGTTCCTTCACTACAGACAAACCACTTGCATTTCCTGAAAGTCTGCCTTTAATGTGTAATATGCTGGGTATGTTACAAAGCATTAGATAACCAAAGGGAAGTCAGAGGAATGACATTTCTTGACATTATTCTGCCAAGCTTAGTAGCTATTTAAAGGGACCGACATATTTTATACTAGCAGAACCAGTAAAGTGTCACACAACATATTCTGGGTTCTTTTGACCATAACAATGGTTAACTGTTGGTTTTAATACTTTTACTGAATCGATGTAGCAGAAATGTCGATTATAGACCAGTATAATGCCACAATAGTACGTGATAATGTTCATTTCCAGGATGAGGAGGATATGTTTTGGAGTGTAGGTTGCTGTTTGTGAAGCATATCTGTTGTGAAGGTCATTGCTGTGGAATTGCTGTTTGCTCCAAATCCAAGCAGGGTTCATCGTCTGTTGCACACGCAAAATGCAATACAATAAAATATGTAGATCCAGGCATCCAAGAATGATTTAGCTTTGATATTAAAATGATTTCATTGTTTTGGATTTGCCGAACTGCTGTAAATTGAAGCATGTGCTTTGATTTACAAGGATTTGTATACTTTTATTGCTTCAGCTGAAAATGTATGCATCCTCTGTTTTTGTGTTATATATGTAAATGGTCATGAGATGTTGTGGATTTGTAGTCATAAGAAGATAATGGGTCCTTATTACCATAAAGAATAGAAGCTTGTAAAATAAAATAAAAGTATGCATTTAGCAGACGCTTTTATCCAAAGCGACTTACAGTGCATTCAGACTAACATTTTTTTACTTAACATGTGTTTCGTGGGAATCAAACCCACAACCTTTTGCACTGCTAACACAATGCTCTACCACTGAGACACAGGATTACGAGTTAAAGGAATAGTTCACCCAAAATTGAAAATTCTGTCATCATTTACTGAGCCTCAAGTTGTTCCAAACTTGTATGAGTTTCTTTTTTCAGTTAAACACAAAATAATATATTTCAAAGAATACTGGTAACCAAACAGTTGATGGTAGCCATTGACTTACATAGTATTTTTGTTTTTTCATGGCTGCAGTCTTGACATCAAAATATACCATTGGTTCTTTTAAAATTTCTTATGGGTTTTTCGAATCATAAAAGATCAAAAAAGATATCTGTGGTAAACATAATGTTTCCCGTTTTATCATCAGTGACTTGCAGTCTTATTTACCTTATGTTTTTACTGTGCTACTTACTGTACAGTATGATGAAAGTATTTTTGAGATTGTGGAAATTCTGTTGCGATCAGGAGATCATTGCATCGTGTGCTCAGTAGACATTACTGTACCTTTGATGCAATGCGAGTAGTGCTAAAAATATCGCTAAAATCGACACTTTATGGTTCATCTTTGCGGCTGTTATAGTAAAAACACAATAAAAGTTTGCAAGACAGTACCACATGTAATGCTAATTTTAATAATGAAAGATGTTAGCCAATCATAGCAGTGGGTTTTCACACTGGAAGTCTCACAGCAGTAGAAAATGACAATTGATATCAACATTATGTTTTTGATGAAACAACCATACTAAGATTAGGAGTGCACCCCAGGAATCATTATAAAAGAATTTTAAAATGCCCCCTTTAAATAAATATCTTTTCCAAGAATTCAAACCACTTTTTAATAATTAGAAACTGGTGTCTAGGTGACATCAAAAAGCAATTCAAAATCTCCCTTTCTAAAATATTGACATGTCTAGTATTTAAAATATAGATTATTTGTTAGGCAAAATAAAAAGTACATTTACACAATTACATTTAGTCCAAGTGTGCTTTGTTATAAATAATGCTAAAACATTCATTTGGCTGAAGAGAACACAAATGTAAATCCATAAAATAATGTTTCTGAATGCACGTGGATTAGCATTGAGAGCAATGTTATAGTCTGATGTGGAATGTCATGAAGGTGCGATTGGGGGTTATTATTATTATTATTATTAACAGTGAGAAGCTCTCTTCCACGCATCAATCAGCTTGTGTCAATGGATTAAAAATAGTGCAAAGACATTTTTATTACACATAAAGTTTGGGTTCGGTCATTCATTGCTGTACCTGAGAGTCATCTTCTCTAAAGTAAAGCAGTGGTCTATGATGCCGGTGGTGGGGAACCGGACTTGAAGAACATCTTGAGGTGTTGGGATGTAGCCTTCAGCTGCGATGTGCTCCAAGTTATCAATAAAACTATAAAGAACACAGAATTCAAACACTTTTAATGAAAATCAATGTTCCATAGAATTGCTTATGAAAGTCTTATGTGCATAACATTCGGTGCATGCACTGGCATCAGGAAAGAGGAAATAAACAAAAATGCAGGTAGTGCCAGGAACTCCCTGAAGTACACTTACTATTTAGTGGAGTCTAGTAGCTGATACTCTCTGCGCCGTCTGTAACAAATCTTAAAGCCTTTGTCTGCCCATAGATGACGAATAGCCTCTACATAACTTCTCTTCAGCTGTGTTATCTGATGTATGTTCAGATCCTGGAACCACTGGGCATAAATCTATGGATATCACAGACCTAATCAGATTTACAATACATTACAGTATATGATACAGTCTTTCTTAAATTAGTGCACACATAGAGATAAAACATTTTTATTTTTACTGTATGTATAAAATAATTTAATAATTAACATTTTTAATATCTTTTATATTTATCCATTACAAAAAATATTTATTATTATTATTATTATTTGGCAGTTCCACCACCATTATATGATTGCTGATATGAAATGCCACTAATCACTGGCCTTTAAAATTACACGAGTACCTAACTTAACTCAAGCTGATTTCTGAGCCATCTCCACCATCTGATTGAGGTATGTTATGCCAAAAGAATCCACTAGAGGTCACAAAGCCTTTTAACAGCACTTGTAACATGGATGTCAGAAACAAAGAAATCACTCCTGCCATGTGAACTGTTCTTGGTGAAATTTTGCAAGGTAAGCATTAGCAGTTTTTTTTTTTTTTTTTTTTACATAATTACACTGCAAGAGCCCTAACTTTACAAAAGTATGTTACATTGTGCCATGAGAGACCTTTAGTATGTTTTTATTAATTTTTCAAAACCGTGCTCGACCAAAAGGTTGATTTGTTGCTTTGTAAACGTACAAAAGCTCAGCTAATGTTTTCAGATCATCCATTTCTGCAGTCAGAATGGACTGTTTGCTGAGAAATATAAACTTCTGATCATTCATAACTATGAACATGACACAGCTATCATTATTTCTTCATGAATATACTGATCTCATTTCTTAAGGATGTATTTTTGTCACTTTTTGATATTTTTTTGAAGTAAATATAAAAAATGTATAGAATTAATGTGTGGAAATCATAATTATCACTAGTGACAACTTTATGCAAAACTATACAACAGCCACGTCTTTCTTTTGTCTTCTCTGAAAACTTTTGTCAAGCTTTAAATTGGTCCAGAGCCTGCAAACCTTCTTGGGTGTCAAGTGCACCACTGTGGCCTACTAAATGAGAAAGCATGCTCTCATGTTCAAGAAGCACTCATGCTGTTGTTTCTGGCTCACACTACACAGCATTGCTGGTTTACAAAGAAATATAATTTCCTGTGTTAAAATGAAAACCTGAAATATTTTATGGCATACTTCAATAAATACAGAAGATTCAGTATATGAAAACATTTTATTTTGAATATATATTTAAATAAATTAGTAGTATAGTTAATATTGTTCGATTTTCATAGTGTGAATGAATTCAAGTACTTTTGCCATAAAGTGACATATTTGGTAGAGCAATGAACTGCATGACATCCGGTACATTCTGAATATTTCCTGAAGGTGGCGCCAAACCAAAGATGAAAGGAAAAGAAAGTGTGAATCAGGTATGATTAAAAAAAGATCTACAAAATGAATATGTATTACAAATCTGTAAATGAAAAGGAATTTAATCTTTCAGCATGATAAAGACTTCAAACACAAATCTAAGTCAACAAAGGAATGGCTTAAGAAGACCGGCCGAGTCTGAGAACTGACCTAAACTAAACAGAAAAAACAACTTGTGGAATAACTTAAATTGTATCCTTTTATTCCCCTTCACGTCTCCGTGATGTATGTGTGCTATCAGGGCTGAGGCGCAGATGAAGTGAGAGTAAATGCTTTTAAAGTTCGCTGTTTCACACCTAAACACTTGCTCTTCATGCAATCCTGAATGAACAGCATGGCATCTTTATCGTCTCGAGGCTTGCCTGAAGGTGGCGCCAAACCACCGAGGAGAGGAAAAGCAAATCAGCTATGCATGACAAACAGGAGATGAAACATGCAGGTGCTTCTCAAATGAAAGGCTGCATCCTAATGAGGTTGAGTCCTTCCTAGAGCAGTCCTTCCGGGGCTTCAAAACTTCAGGGCTGTATCCGAAAACTTCGGCAGATGACTTGTTGCCTCACTGCCTTTTCAGGTGACCTCCTAAAAGTGATAGAGCCCTGATAGCACACCTTTATCACAGAGATGTCTCTTTGCCATCTGCATTTATATCTGCGAGACGTAATTTTTTAGAGTGTTTGCTCACCTGTAATATGTCTATTGGAAGTTTCCTATCAGATGTCAAATAGACGTTTAGAAAATGTCTTTAAGAAGTTCATGATTTAATAGAATGTATGTGAAACTGACATCTTAAGATGCAGATGCTTTCCAGATGAAGCGGTTTTTAACAGACATCTTCCAGACCTATATGTGCTAACTGGGAGAGCTTTGATGATAACTAAGCATATATGTAATTACAACAATACTAAGTTCTCACTAGAAATTAATTCCAAAGTTGGAAAATTTGGTTAAAAATGCACATGTAGGGCAAGATGGTCTGCAGCTCATTCTTACTTCCATCTGAGGTAATCAAACTGTTGAGTTGTTTGTTGAAAGGATTTGTTAGAAGTCTGGGAAGGCGGAAACTTACATCCTTGTTATTCTCCTCCAGAACCAGAAACCTAGTGAGTGATGTCACATCCTCAAAGCATTAGATCCACTTCCTTCTCTGTCTCATCTACTTTTCTATTTGATCTTCTGTGGTGAATTCATATAAGGCCTGGATTTGTCCTTAAAATGTTTCCATCTTCCTTTTTGTCCTATTTCGTAATGTTATAATGGCTCAACCCGTATTTTCTTTGTTCTGGAGTTAATCATGATAGAATTGTGACAGTATTTGGGGAAACTGTTCCTTAAAATAACAGCATAACCTACATTGTTATCTTGATTGCTCATTGCCATACCTGTGAACATCTCAATACTAATGCACTACATTTCACATTTTGCAGAGCGGTACAACTAAGAATGGCTGTCACTTTTTTCCCCACCAATTAAGTAAAGCTGTTTACATAGTTTTAAGTATCTGTTTTGATTTACTAGATTACTTTTTAGTTAGAAAGGGGCTAGTTGTCACAGGGAAGTTGTTTTAGGCTGTATATATTGGGACTGGTTGTCTCGTTTCATGACGTTTTCTGTTGACCTAAACAATGGTTTATTGCCGTTTAAATGTTTTAGTGGGCTATGCATTATTTTATGCATTATAAAGTCCATTATAAGCATCACTGTCAAAAACTGTAATCAGTGAACTGTTGTCTTGTAATAAACAACTGAATGTTACCAACAACAGTAAAGATAGTCAAGTGCTGGAATAGTAACTAGTAACTACAGGATCAGTAACTTTTAAATAGCTCCAGGTAAAATACTGGACCCGGATGTTTTTTTTTTTTTTTACCCTTTTCTTCCAAGCAGTTTCCACACAGTATCGATGTTGTCTGTGATTGGTTTTAATAATACACCTCTGAATATAAATATATATGTTTTATATATTTTATGAAACTATTAAAAGTGTTTAATTAAAGTATAAAGAGAGGATAGGCTTATGTTTGACTAGGAATGGGCGTTGTCCTTTCAGTCGAATAGCAGGGTTTGTGGCGAGACACGCCCCGCGAGCTCCACAGCCGTTCCTCCACCGACCTTGCCTCATTTGAGGCCCCTCCCCTTTGAGCGCTGTCTCCTCCGATAGGCTCTGCTCCCCGTCACTCACGCTCTATTTTCCAGCTGTCGCAACTCCAGGTTTGTATGCGACTCACACCGGACTAGACGGTGTGATCATCTGGAAATATTCTCACTCCGTCGATTTTTTTTTCTTTTCTTTTTTTTTGGGGGGGTGGGGCGATCCCACACCTGTGTCATGTTGTTCCGCCAAAAAATGTCGGCTTTAAATATCACTGAACCCCAATCGGATTCAAAGAAATGAGTGGTGAAATCAGCGCGTGGAGTGTAAATAAAGATTCCGACTAGCTAGCAGCTTAGCCCACCAAATTAAGCTAGTTAGTGCGTTTAGCTAATTCACTTTTCGGGTTTTAGATGCTTAAAAATCAAATGTTTGCACTACAGTCAGTGTTATATATAAACGTAGCATTTCTAAAAGCGCATATGGCTGTCTTCTGCCACCTGTCGCCGTGTGTTAGCTAGAGATCCGGGCAGCTGATGGACGGTGTTGCGGTGAATCTGGGCACTGGGGCGGTTAGCTTAGCGAGACAGCAAAGGACAGCACGGATGTCGTGGCAGGCAAGTTTGTCCCTCTGGGACTCTAGTTGGTAGTGATTACAGATCCTAAAAACAGGGTTTGAGCTGGTCTGATAGCAGGGACCTGAGACCTTTAGATTCACATCTGGCCTCCAATCTCATCCAGTGTTTGGCCTTGTTTGATAGATCCATTTGTATGAGCAGGCTGGGGTCTATTTTGCTTCATCGATTTACGTGTACCATAAGGCATTTTAAACCACATTCCCCCAGATCCACTCTGTTCCTCTTTCGACGCGGTTGCAAAGGGAAGCGGGTCGTAGAAGTGTGTCAGAACAGGGTTGGGATCTCCAAACGCCGTGGTGATGACTCTGGAGTCCATGATGGCCTGTTGCATGAGTGAAGAGGCGAAGGAGTCCAAAAGAATCAACTCCGAGATCGACAAGCAGCTCCGGAGAGACAAACGAGATTCGAGACGAGAGCTCAAACTCCTCTTACTGGGTAAGTGCACTGCTGACAGTCAGTTATGGCCGAGAGATGTGTGAGGTTTGACATGAACTCATATTGCTTTGTGGATTTAATGCACAGTGATGCTGCTTAAGTCGAAAAAGAAGCATTGCTTTCACAACTTGTCATTCGTGTGCATGATTTCAGTTAATGTAATCCATGCACGTGTTGATCTGCATTGTGTTTTAGGGTTGTTGGCTCCTAAAATTAATGATGATAGAATAGTCATCTTCATGTAGACCAAAGTCCTTTTATAAATTGTCTCTGTGTAGACCCAGGTCTAATGGGATCGTTCCCCACGGTCGTGGAAATATAGGGTAATTTCATGGAATATTACTAAATGAAGTTTGTGTGAGCTTGTTTTTAAAATATTAAAAAAATCTACTTATTAAATTATATAATGAATGTGTTGTGTTTGCTGAAAATATTTGAAATAAAATATATTTAAAACTTAGTTATTTGTTTAAATTAATCTTTTTATTTTTCAAATATTAAAAAATATTTTGGTTAAATGGGGAAGATATTTTAAGTGTTTAAGATATTTATTGACAACCATAGTCTGTATAATTAAAAATTTTTTTTAACTAAAATATATTGTGAGAGATTGCAATCAAATGACTGGAAAGAAATTAATATGGCAATTTGTATGGGAACCATAAGGATCGAACATGAATTAATATTTTTTGACAAGGGTATGAGACCATACAAAACCTGTTAAACTGTTACTGAAAATCTCCATATTAATTTATTAGCAATGTACGTGTTTTAAAGAGTCTTTGAGTTGCACTAGTGTCAGTTTACATTCATCTCGGGATCTGACCATTAGGCCGCTCTTTGCTTTCATTTTGGTGTCAGAGCCATTAGCCCAATTTGTGGCTGTAAGCAAAGCTAGATTGTCAGCAATTTAAGCCTAAGAGATTATATCTGAATATTTCAGTTGGGTAGAATGTTTCATAACACACGTCCTTACAGATCGGAGAGATGCAGTGACTATGAAAATAATTAAATCAGAGCCTTAATTTGAAACTCGGGTTGCAAAATCTATTTAGGACAGTGTTTGCATCACAGTTTTTGACTGGTGAAGTCAAAGAAGGTCCAGATTGTATCTTTTATGGTTGTGTCTCTTTAACTGCTCCTTGGCAGGCACAATGAGACTATGAAGCGCCGACATTGAGAATGAAACCTGTTCTGTCCAGGTTGCAGTTTTTCAGGCCAATCCTGTTCCCAAAAATGGCAAAAACTGCCTTAATTTGGCTGCTACGTGCCGAGTTGCTGTTAAAAGATTATGTTTTTGCTCAGAGAGGGATCCTCAAATTGCGTAGATGAACAGACATGGTCACGGGGCCGTGTTGTGAAGTGTGGGCTGACCCATAAAAGCATTTCACAGAATGCATGTCCTTAGAAAGCTCATGCAACACAACCAGCCTTTGTGCCCAGACTCACAGAGGAAAGACGGCAATAAGATACGCCTCTGTTGAGGATGAGGGCCTTGCGTGACCAATGAACGCTGTTAACCTTCTGCTTCTAGCTCTGTAAACTCTCGACTGCTCTGTCTGAAAGCTGAGAGGAAGCAGTCACCGCTCAGGGCTTGCAGAGCTACTTTCTAAAAGAGTGGCAGATTTGAATTGTTAATTTGCTTCTGCAGGTCTTTGAAAGATCTTCAGAAAGCCCCATTTCCAGATTAAGGCCTTAAAAAGATCTTAAATAAGAGCAGAAGATTTTAAATTCATAGTCACAACATTCAATTTTGCATTTGGTGTTAAAAATGTATAACTTCCTCCATATTTTTGTCATTTTCCAATACAAATGTTTTGAAACCTCCTTAAATCAAGAGACTTGAGATGCAAACTGAACTTATGAAGTCTTGTTTTCTGAGAAATTGAACAACTAAAGGTGAGTTTATGGTTCAAGGGGTCATCCGATGCTACATGAACTTTTACAAGTTGTTTGAACTGAAATGTGTGTTGGCAGTGTGTGATAATCTTTACCCCTTTCTCAAATCGAGCCGATCTCAAATTCCTATCTGTGAGATGTCACACAGACAGGCCCCTCCCACGATAGTTTGATTGACAGTAGTGTAACCTTAGACCCGCCCTGAGTGAGCTGTAGTCAGTCGGTCATTGTTTCACCGAAGGAGCGACAAGAATGACTCCTAAGTGATTGAAGTGTTCTGTTGTTGGATGTAATAATGAACATCTCAATTGTCATTTACTCCCTTTGTTTTTTGAAGGGAATGCGCCCCCGATTTACCAAAATGCATTTGTTCACGCGAATCATTCTTGATTGATTAATTTTTTTAATGAATCTTTGCAAATCGCCTTTCCTAATAATTTCTAATTAGCAAGTTTCATGATGAATGCAGCTAAAGTAAACCTCTCTCTGAGAGCGGCTCGCAAGAGAGGGGCGGGGTCAGCAGAGCTCATTAACATTTAAACGAGAATGCTACAAAATGGATTGCTCTGAAGAGCTTGACAGGGTAATACTGTGTTTTTTAAACTACCATTGAGAATTTTTAACCAAACTGTGTTACAGACTTTTCATTAAGACCCTAAAGAGTCATATCAACTTGTGGAAAATGGGCAACAGGTTGACCCCTCTAAAATAACAAATATCTGTCAAATGAGGGGTATGAAAACTTGGGCTGTCGTGGTTAAGAAATTTCCCTGTTCAAAACAAACGAAGGACCGTAAAGCTACAACGGCTCGCGAGAATATTACAGTCGTAACCATATTGTATCATTGCGCGACAGCCCTAATGAAACCTTGTTTTACCTTTGATTTGTTCATGAGATATTTGTTGCTGTTTCAGTCATAAATAGGGATGGGAACCGAAAACCGGTTCTTATTCAGAAAAAGATCCGGAACCGGAAAAGAACCGGAACCGTGAGCAATTTCTAAGTTTCGGTTCCGAAAACGGTTCTGGTGCAACACTTGACCAAGCGCTGTGAGCAGCCTTGCGCTGGTGTTCTGAATATTCGACGTAGGGGTGCACGATTTTGAGAAAAAACCTAATTGCGGTTTTTCTGACAAATATTGCGATTGCGATTTTTGATTTTTGCGTTCAATACTTTTAAGTGCATAAAACCTAAAATTAAATTAAATAAAATATGTTGTTACTTTTATGACAAAGAGGGTTAAATAAACTACATACATAGTTATTGAGGTAGTTATTGAGGTAATGGGATTGTTTGATGCTTCGTGATTATTAAATACCTGAACCTAAATACCAAAGAATAAGACATAATGGAAATGAACTTAACCACTTGTTCATTTATTTTTAAATTTAACAATCTTAAACACTGAAAAATAGAAAATGAATTCTTATTAGATTTAGATTTACAATTAGAAAAACAAAATAATTCTGCGGTCCACTGCCATTTACTGAACATGAAACTGTTATATTGCACAGTACACACACATTTTAAAATAAATGAAAATAACAATTAAAAACAACACCTTATCCAGCCTTCTGCAAGATAAGAATCTGTGCAAAATCAGAAACTGTGTCAGAGTGCTACATTAAAGGTTTTTTTTACTATAAAACACCAACATATTTACCATTTCTGGCTTGAGACAGGCACGCTCACATGTTGTCACTGGCACTGAAAATATGCTCTAATGGCATAGAATAATGAGACCTACTGGGAATTACCTTGACAAATGTTAAATTTACTTTGAGAAAAAGTGAACAATTCTAACCCATTAAACTTAAAAATTGAAAAATAAATAATACAATCTCTTATTAGACTTGGAATTAGAAAAAATAAATATAGCAATACTGCAACCCACTGGCATTTAGTAAATATAAAACAGCTGCATTGCACACATTTTGAAGTAAAATAAAAAGCTAGATCAGCTTGCCTTCTGAAAGATAAAGTGCGATTGAGAACTGATTTTCAGAGTTCTTTTGCTTAAAACACCAACATGTCTACAATTCTGGCATGAGACATGTGACAATGTTGTCACTGGCACCGAAAACATGCTCTGATGGCATAGAATAACAACATACTGGAAATCCACTTGAAACATTAAATTCACTTTAGGGCTGGGCGATATACAAAAAAAAAATATATCGCGATATTGTCTATTTTTTTACGATATTCGATATATATCTCGATATGTTTGCATTTGCATTTAAATAATAAAAAATAAAACATGATTTTCTTTTGCCCATTAAAAAAAAACAAAAAACATTTAGATTAAACAGCTAATTTAAGCAGTTAAAAAATCTAGACCAAGAGATCACTTACTGCTTTTTATTAAATGAATACATATGTAGGCCTATATGTAACTGAAGCAGTGCAAATTAAGTAACAGTTATAGAAAGTGCATTCTGTCAACTTTTTAGTGCATGCAATTCACAATTTAAACTATGCAACTGGGAGAAGTATTTTATTTTAATTTTTTTAACAAGTTTTTAAGCTAAGAACACAAGTCTGTCAACTGTCAAAATATATATAAATGAATACCAAAGACTTTTGCATTTTCTCTGTCTATATTATGGAAACTGGTAAACATATCAGTGAAATTCCCCAATAGTAATTCCAAATGGCCATAGCCTATGTTTCTCTATTCAAACATCAGCGGTCGAGTAAGTGCATTTATTTTGCGATCACAAACGCAAACAATACAGTTGAGATCTCACGACAGAACACAGACCGGCTGAACGACGCTTTCATTAGATCGCTCAATTCCAGCTTGTTAGTGTTTTCAGATTATCGTCAGCGGCTCTTCCGCAATGAGGAGTGAGCACGTGCGCATGGTTGCCAGATTGCTTAAAATAAGCAAACACCGGGCAGAAAATGTATCCTTATAACAGTGGAGCTCTGATTCGGAGATTTAAACTCTTGTTATCTGGCAACCGCTATCATTACAGCTCTCGTAGTAGAGGGGCGTAGAGCAGTCAGCAGTTACAGGTTCCTTTTTTGGACATTCGGCGCGTTCTTTTGGGAAAGTATGCTTGAATTTAAAATATTCGATATTCCCGATATATTCAAATTGTACATCGTTCATCAAAATTATTCCGATATTATCGCTAATATTCGATATATCGCCCAGCCCTAATTCACTTTAAGAAAAAATTGACAATCACCAAACATAAAATGGTTGTATAATTGCACACAATCATTTTAAAGTAAAATAAAAAAACAACAACATCTCATCTTGCCCACTGCAAGACAAAGTGCAAATATGAGAACTCCTGTCAGAGTGCTACATTTTTAGAGGTTTTTTGCTAAAAACACCAACATGTCTACCATTTCAGGCTTGAGACAGGCCCGCTCACATGTGACGATGTTTCCTGAGGCACTGAAAAGACGTTCTGAGGGCGAACTCGTTGCTGGCACACACAAATACTTTCGAGCCAGTCTGCTTAGTATTGGGAAATTCACAGTGTGAATTTTCCACCAAGCCAGGGGGTCACTTTCTCCGGTAATGACTGGAACCATCAAATAGCTGTTAAGTTCAGCATCGATGACAGCCTCTACCCGCACAGCAGCAGAGGGTGTCTGTTTGGTAAACAAACTGCCCACTGAGCGGCGCAATCCCTTCTTCTCAGTTGCCCCTGTGTCGCTATTATGAGGCCTTTTCTCCTGTAAAACATAAAACAGCAATAATGCATAAAGGAGATGAATGTAAAATAGTGGCCATAATGAGCACTGCACTTGAATTAAAAAGACCACAATGGTTGGGGTCTCCTGGCAAAGCATAAAAACACAACAAACTACATTTCTGTCACCGTAAATTTTTTTTTTAAAATTCTGCCTTTACCATTACTGGTGAGATCATGTTATATTAACATTATTCCTAAGTATCTGTGACATAAGTGTTTTTTTTTTTTTTAGAATTTCATATAGCTCCTTTAATTCTTTACTAAATATTTTGAATTACAATTACATGATAATACTATTACCGTTCGTGCAATCTCCTCCATCTCAACCCTCACTCTGTCTTCAATGCGCATCACGTTTTCTGGACTGATGTAATCTTTTTTGAATCTTGGGTCCAGAAGAGATGCGACATCAAGCAGCTCTTGTGTCTCTGGGTCATTTTAGTGTTTCTCCAAGTATGCAATGATTTTTTACTTAATTGTTTTCGTCAAGTCAGTGTCCTCTTCTTTGGCTGCCAGAGTTGTGTTTTTCAGCAGATACAGGACGGGTTTGAGGTAGGACACGCTTACATACTCTTCACCTGAGAGGACGTCTGTAAACTCTTGGAGAGGTTTAAGGGCACTGTTGATGGATTCAAGGACTTCTATGTCCTGCCACGTGGGTACTAGGTGTCTGGTTTTTCGGTCGTCTGACAGTACCTGTGTCAGTGCTTTACTTTGCTCTAACACGCGATCCACCATCCTTTGCCTTGAACCCCATCTTGTTTGGCATTCAGTGACGAGTGAGTGTTCTGGAAGTTTCAGTTCTTTCTGGACATCCATCAGACCCGTGGTTCGTTTTTCACTGAATTCTCTTAAGAAAAAAATAAGATAGAGAAAGCAGACCTGTAAGATTGACAGTTTAATCCCATAAATCTACATTATATAAGCAACAAAAAACAGCTATTAACAGCAACTATATAAAAAAATAAATAACCACTATATAGAAAACATTTTAAGAATTTCTAACAGTAAAACTTGTTAATGAGTATCGCACGATATTGTGAGGCGCGCTTAGTCAATGTAATCATGCAGCACACACACAAGAACAAGACTTGTGGGAGAAAAGGAGAGAATCTTACCAATAGCCAGGTGAAGCCTGTGGCCAAAACACTGCAGCCTCATCCACTCGTTGAGTTCAGCCACTTTGATGACATTTGCTGCGTTGTCAGTAGTGATACATGTTTGATTCTTTTCGCACAAGCCCCAACTCATCAAGATTTCCTTTATTGCGCTGGCTATATTTTCTCCTGTGTGCTCCTCGGGGAAGTACGTTGTCGTCAAACAACGGCTTTTCAGGTGAACCTCATCGTCAATAAAATGCAATGTAAGGCTTATGTAGGGCTCAGTGGTCCTGCTTGACCATAAATCAGACGTTGTTGCAAAATATCCAATGCTTCGGAGTTCTGCCTCCAACTTCCCCCTACATTCTGCATACATTTGTGGGACCGCCACTTGACTGAAGTAGGTTCTGGATGGAACCACATAACGTCTGTCTAGTGTATGAACGAGATTTTGAAAGCCTTCCCCTGAGACTGTATTCAGGGGAATCATTTCTTTTGCGATATAACGTGTTATAGCCGTCGTGATTTCAATGTGCCTTCTTGAGGACTTTTCATATGGCGTAACAGAAGCGAATGCAGTTTTAATGCTTGGTTGCTTGCTTTTTCCATGGCTAGTTGTGGCTTTGTCTTCATCCACATTTTTTTGTGCATGCATCATATTGCTGTCGGTGGTGATTTTTAAGATGCTGGTATAGATTGGTAGTGTTTCCTCTGGATCTGGCCACGGCACGTCGACATATTTTACATTTAGCACTCTTTTGCTCCACGTCGTTTTTCGCGAATCCAAAATAAGTCCAAACAGCTGAAGTACCACCCTTCTTGTTAACCAAGTGCTCCCCCGCTTCCTCTCACGTCACCGAAGAAGTGCCTTCGGCCATTTCTGCGCAGTTACACAAGCTTTTTCTGGCACAATTCGAGGTAAACGTTGTGTGTTAGCTGCTTTTCTGCTGACAGAAAGCCGATGCACTGCATACAACCTTGTTTTTCCATTGCCATTTCTAATTGGCCAGCAAGCCAGGAACGCAAGATTTGACCATTTTGATTGGCTAATAGGTTTATCACTCAAATGTCAGAGGTGGGGGAAAAAACCTCAGACTCCTGAGGTTAGGTTATTGCGGGAGTTAAAACCTCAATATCGATGCGATAAAGGTTAATCGTGCAGCCCTAATTCAGCGTTTCCCGTAAAGCAGCGGTTCTCAATTGCAGTCCTCGCGCCCCACTGCTCTGCACATTTTGAACGTTTCTCTTAGCGCTTCAGGCATTTGTTCTATTCGAACATAAGTGCCCTGCGAAGTGGACATCACAGGATATTCAGCCATGATTCCAGTTCGAAGCGAACGTAGCTATATGTTCCAATCAAAGTGCATTGAAGTGTGCAAGACGTGAATTTAAATTGTATTGATTTACAGAGGTATAATATGTCACAGTTGTCCATGTTTAAAGACGCTGCACAGCACAAATCAGTGAATGAATGTTTCGATGTGAGGTAAACTTCAACAGATTTCCCCTGCTCAGAGAGTAGGGAGCAATGAACAATTGGAACACAGTTCATGCACGGAGTTCATTTCTAACGAGCTGATTATCTGAATCAGGTGTGTTAACAAAGAGAAACGTGCAAAATATGCAGAGCAGTCGGGTGCGAGGACTGGAATTGAGAACCGAATAACAGACACGCCTCCCTGCCTCTTTAATTACTGAGCACATTGATTCCAATAACACGAATTCCACAAACTCGTTGTGCTGTCCCGTCTTTAATTGCCGAACACATTGTTTCTCACGACTGTATGTGCACTCGTGCCTTTGATAACTGCACATCGTTTTGTCTGACTGTACATCTAACAGCAGCGCGCTGCACCTGCCGCCACTAAGGGTGTACTCACACTAGGCACGGTTGCCATGAACCGGGCCCGAGTACGATTGTCCCCACTCCCCCTCTGGCCTGCACTCACATAGGGTTTCAGCATTCGTGCCGGAGCACGCTTACGTCATTATGGTGCGCAACGGTTTCGGGATAAACAGGAAGAGCGGCGCTCTCTGAACACAATGGAGTCCATCGCTCGGTTTTCTTTGTGGATAATTTTGTGTCGTTTGGTCCACGGTGGTCCACAGCCCTCTCACAGCCTGTTGTTAAACAGATGTGTCGCCTTAGTGGCGCGAAAATTTTCACGTAATCGTGCTGCTCGTATGAGGAGGTTTGCAAGGTACCAGCTGAGCTTTTGGAGCGTCGCAAAACCGTGATGCCACCCGTCCTGTTCCGTGCTCCAGCACGGTTAGCGCTCACACTGCATGCGAACCGCGCCCGAGTCCAACTGAACCGTGCTCTGGCCCACCTCTTCCAAGCGGGCCAGGGCCGGCCAATCGAGCCGCGCCCGGGCACGGTACGGAGCACTCACACTGGTCAAACGAACCGCGCTTTGGTGGTCAAACGCACTCGGGCACGGTTCAAACTGGCTAGTGTGAGTACACCCTAAATGACATTATATTTGTCCCATATTGTCATTAATATACATACTGGCTTCAACTTGGACAACTAAATAAATGCACTGCTATTGTTATGCAAGTATGAGGGTTAGATTATTTAGTGTACAGGTCATTTCAAGAGTGATAAGCAAAGTGATAGAAAATATTTATTTTAATGCATTTTAAATGTTTAAAAATGTGGAAACCACTCATTGCATCACACCATCTCCTGACTGCATTATTATTTGTAAAATATGGACTTTATGGAGAGTGTGTATACGTTTAACCGTTTATATTTCATTAATTAAGGGAAATTAACAAGTGTCTCAGCCCTCAAGGGACTATTTGGCCAACCAGCTTATTCCTGCTTGAAAAGCAAAACGTTATTGATAGTGTAAAAAACATCAACTTTGAAACACATGCTGATTGATGGACTAGCATTACTCAGCATTACTTACTAGTTTCCAGCAACGCTACATTCAGTGAAGGTAAAATAGTAAAAAACATAGTTCATTTAAATGAAACCAGAAGCCAAACCAAAAAATACCCCACCCTACTTATGAAGATCTGTACACTGTAATATATGTTGCATTTTGACATTGCCAACCTTTAAATTAAGTTGACAGTAAGTAATAAACAGTATTGAGCATTGAGTAGTTGAGTATTGTGCATTTTTCCTTACCACTATTTCTTAATAATTGTTTAATGATTTTAATGGAACCGGAATCAGAACCGAAACCGTTAGGTGGAACCGGAATCGGAACCGGAAAATTTCTAACGATTCCCAACCCTAGTCATAAACTCACTTCATTTTGATCAGTTTCACAGAAACTTATCTCATTTTGCTTCTCAGGTAACTAACTTGATTTTAGTATATTTTGACATTTGTACTGGAAAGCAGGCCAAAAGTTGGAAGTTGCTCTTTCAAACTTTGAAAAGTTTCTAAACCAACTCTTTATTTTCTCCCTAGACATTTAACTTTAAACAGTTTATTGATGTATTGTACTCCCTTCAGTTTATTCTTTAAATCTTTATTTAAGGTCTTAAAGTCTTAAATTTACCATCACAAAAACCTGCAAAACCCTGATTATTCTTGTAATACATAAAGCCTTTTTGTGGTTTGTCTCTTTTTTTTTTTTTTTTTTTTTTTTTTTTGGGGGGCGTTCTACAGAAGTTCTCAAACACTTTGACCTGCCTCCCCCAAGGTTATTCCAAGAAAAACGATGGTTTTGGATGTCTGGTTAAACTGGATTCTTAAAGCATGTTTAAATAAGCATAATACGTCTTTGTCCTCTCTCTGAATATTTAATTAACTTGTTAGCGTGACTAACTTTCCTGACTTGATGTAGCTTCCTTCTAAAGTAATGCTCAACATTTATTTGTCGTTTGATGTTTGTTCAAACTCTAGAAGCTGTTTGTCTTCTGTATTCCAGCTATTTGAACCTTTTTTTCTGATTACATTACTAGAGTGACAATATTTTTTACTTTCATTAGATTATTGGTTTGATAAAATGTTCCCTTAAAGTTCTCAACTTGTAAAGCATAAAATTTTTCATCAAACTCCTGAAAACTGGTAGTATAATAACTTACTTATTAGTATTAATAGTATAGCATTAATGATAACCAGTTGAGTTACTATATATATATATATTCAGTATTTGGCTGATAATACAATTCTTTGTTTTAAATGAACAACATTCTGATATACAGCAAGAAATATGCATACAAACTTTGAGATTAGCTAAAGATTTTACTCAACTTTACTTGGGCTGAAATGTGTATGCATAATTAAATATCCTTATCTTTAGATAAATTAAAAATATTCTGTAATCCGATAACCAATAGACCTATGTTACTGATTTCATTCATTCACAGACATAACTAACTAGTTTTTTTTTTTTTACATTTGACATGACTTTTACATGCAAAATTGACAGGGTAAACCCAAAATTACATATAGATCAAATAGCTGAAAGCCATATATGATACCGATATATTGTGCATCCCTAGATGTAAACATTACAAGAAGTGAGAGCAGACTCAACTAAACGATTTTGACATTCATCGTCAGCTATTTTCATTCATCAATTTGCATGATTTTGATAAGTTAGTTGTTGCAGTACAGCAAGCTGTGTTTTTGTTCTCTGGTTGAGGAACTGAAGATACAGGGTGATTGAGGTAGAGAGAAGACTGTGTGTGTGTGTGTGTGTGTGTGTGTGTGTTGGCGTTCTCTGCTGGGGGGACTTGAGCCGAGGGCAGCCACTCTTTATTTTCAGCCCACACTTCTGCTGCACACATGAATGCACACATGATCCGGATGCAGAGATCCAGAGAGAGAGAAAGCAAGGAAAAGGATCTTGTCTGTCACTCACTTGTATACCTTATTCACATAAACGTGCTGCTAAGCAAGTTGTTTCTGGCGCGGGCACATCTGAATGACAACCCGGACTTCCAGGTTTCTTATTACGCCACACAGTCAGCTCTAGCCAATATTTACCCAGCCGAGTTGAAAACGCACCGGAGGATAGAGTCTATAACACCTGTGTGTTGCAGAGGAGCTGGATGACTCATAAAGATTGTACAGAATGTTTGTTTTTTGGACACGCCTAGAACAAAGCTGACACTGTTCTCATGCAACCAACATATGGCCTGTTTTCGTTTCACTTTATCGCTAGGAAAAACCTTTGTGTCGTTCAGGTTCTCTATACACACTGCTTAAAGGCCGAATTTGAAGTATTACTCGGCCCACTCATGGTGAATTGCACTCGAAAGTGCAGACAAAATGCCGTAGTCAATTTCAAACTCTGTTCCTCACTCAAGCGAAGCAATCTGTCCACTGTGGTTGTGTTTATGAAATGCTGGGTTAGCATTTGCAACCACTTAACGATAAGGCTGCAGGATTTTCATTTGAGTTTAAAACCATGCAAATATCCCGTTAATACATACCTCATGATTTCCATGTTCAAGCCAGTGAGCTGGAGTTGCAGAGACTGTAGACAGTGTTTGTGTTTGTTCAACATTTATCCGGAATCAGGATGAGTTTTGTGAAGTATAAGGAACTGCCAAAGTAGACTTTTTCTTTTAAAACTACCAGAGTCCAATTTTTTAATATATATTTTTTGTATAATATAATATTATAACACAGTATTATAGTTATGTATTTTGTATTTATAGTATTCCAATTTTTTTTATATATTCAATATCTTTTATACTTTTTTTTTTTTTTTTTTACACACAGAGCTGGGTAGATTACTAATGAATTGTAATCAGTTACAGATTACATGAAAATAATTGTAGTCAGTAATATAATCTCTTAGGTTACACATTTTTGGTAACATAATCTGATTACTTTTGGATTACATTTAGATTACATTTGTGCTAAACCTTATTTGATATCATATATATTCAGTTAGCTTAATCTTGTACTTTTTTTGAAAATATATTTAAAAATCTATACATTTAATTTACCAAAGAGAGCCACAATAACTTCTTGTGTCTTTACACATACTTGTGTCTTTAATAAAAATAAATAAAAAAAAAAACACGAAGTTAATAGGACTGTATCAATGAAAAACAACAAACAATAGGTACATTGCAAACATGAATTTTGAAAAAGACTAAACTCATACAGCAATGACATTTCTATCCATCTCAAACCATTTTAAGTGCATAGTAACAATGAGGAAAAAACAAACCATAACAACATTACAAATATGAATATTAAAGAGGATGAAACTCACAACAATAACATTAATACAGGGCTCGACATTAAGCTTTTACATGAGCTTGTCATGTAAAAAGTAAATAATTCACTTGTCCGAGTAAAAAAGTTTTTTTTGGTACAAATGTAATATATTCTGAAGCATTCTCATCAGTGCTCTATCAGGTATTATTTTAATCAACATATTTTTTTATATTTGCCTTAAATTGATTGCTGTTATGCTGAAAAATGCAATGATACTTTTAAATATGATATTAAACCACAAGTAGGTGGTGGCAAGTCACTGTCTTAATGAGTGAATCATTGATTCAACCGATTCATTCAAACGGCTGATTCGTTCAACAAATGAATGAAGTAACCGGCTCACTGACAGTCGGGAAAACATCACTCCTTGTCGTGTGATGTTGCACACATTATACAGAATATTTAGATTTTTTTTTCTACCGCAGTGTGTTTGTTCATGTTTGTTTCTTTGTGTGTGCGGTTGCGCTTATAGTGTTTATTTCTCTGTGAGTCAGACCGGCTGCACGAGCCTCAACTGACTCGACCTTGATACTGTCAATACATTATCTGTTATTAGTCACAGTTTACACTGAAAGTAATAAAATCTGAATCATTTTCGCCAAATTGTGCTGCCCTAGTTATTGTTTGTTATAAAAATTTTGATCAGGTTACTGTCCGTTCGGGCAAGTAAAATTCTTTCACTTGCACTTTCACAAAATCCACTTGTTCCGGACAAGTGTTAATGTCGAGCCCTGCCTAATATATAAAGACCATTTCCAGGTCAAATACTTCATCTCAAAACACTTGAAGTGCACAATGAAGAAAAATCAACATTACAAAAATATATTAAAGAACATGAAATTACCAGCATTAACTTTGCTAGGTCAAAGATTTCCATGGACAGCAAATTGGTAGTCAGAGTTTACAATGATAGTGACATTTTTTCCGCGTCTTTAAAAATTAAATGATGTCTGAACATCCAGTGAATAAATTAGGCTGCATTCCCCTCATAGACTGTATAAAAAGAGGTTCCCCTCCTTTTTTCATTATCTTGTTGCTGATTTCTTCTGAGCGTAATTCTGACACCCCTCCCCCTCTCCGCCGGAAAAACTCAAAGAATCACAAACGTATATAAGTGACAGGTTTATTAGGAAAAAATATAAACATAAAAAAAAAGAAACTTAGGAGAATCAGTGAATTGTGAAACATTGTGCAAATAATATGTAATCCATAAAAAAGTAACTGTAGTCTGATTACTAGTATTTTAAAAAGTAGTTTACTCTAATTACAAATACTTGAGTATTTGTAATAGTAAATGTGTGTGTGTATATATATATATATATATATATATGTATGTATGTATGTATGTATGTATGTATGTATGTATGTATGTATGTATATGTGTGTGTGTGTATATATATTAGTGGTGGGCATCGATTAATTTTTTTTAATCTAGATTAATCTCACTGTAATCTTGGAATTAATCTAGATTAAAATGGCTCATTTGAATTCTGCCGAAGGCATTTAGAATATGTGTGCTACCCAAATAAAATAATGACTAAAAGTAACGTTAAGTCTTTGAGAACGGGTTTCTCAAGCCGGGTGGTGCATTAGACCAGGGGCTCATCTCCTGTTTCCAAAATGCATCACAAACTGCTTGAGAAAGCTTTAAACTTTAAAGCTTTAAACACATTGCACAAGGTGCAAACAACCTTACGCCTGTTTCACTCATAATCCGTCTGCAGTGCGTATGCATTTCGTTTTTTTTTTTACGCACCAATGTTAACAGATTCCAGCGTTCGCGTGGTTGCGGTCCGTCAGTGCGTTCCAGGAGCGTTGCGTCTGCAGCAGTGCAGTGATTGTTTTCCTACCGAGTAGCGGACTGCAAACGCGTCCTTTGTGAAAGCACAATGAGTATGAGTCCGTGCTGCCGGACTGCATACGCACTGCAGACGGATTATATTTGAAACGAGCATTATGTGTGAAACAGGCGTGTTTAGGCCTAATTTCACAGTAGGCATACATGCAGGTTTAAAGACTCGTTCTTTCCCCCTACAGATTCGGCTAGGTATACGTGCTAAAATATCAAGGTGACAGTCATCATAGCTCACCTAGTATAGACCCAGCTCTCAACCCAACTTTGAGAATAGATTAACGGCGATATTTTTTTATTTTTATCGCCCGATAAGTCTCACGTTAACGCAGCACATTAACGCCGATAACGGCCCACCACTAATATATATTTATATATACACACAAATGTATATTTTGAGTGTATACTACTATGCCAGTTTAATTGAAAAAATTAAATAATAATAAAATATAAGAAAAAAACCTATGTATGGAGTAGCAGCTGATTTTCTCTTTAAAACAACACAGTACTATTTCTGTTTTATATATATATATTAGGGCTGTCACTTTTAGTTCAAAAATCGATTGCACAATCGATCGGATCAACCAAAAAGTTTTGAAAATGAAAATAGGGAATCGATTTTAACCAAATATGTACACTATTAATTGTAAAAGAATAAAACAATTAAAAAATATAGATGTAACAACTCGCAAACAAGCAGAAAAAGAAAATAAAGAATTCCGAAAGTGCAGTATGCGTTGCGAAAGCTACACAGAAAATACCAGCAATTTTACGCGCCTATAAGACCCAGTGACGTCAAAAGCGACCTCTTATGCTCCGTTCACACCAAACGTGAATAGAGCGCCTGGCGCGAATGATTTCAATGTTGAGTCAATGTAAAGACATTTAAGCGCATCTGGAGGTCTCGCGACCGGCTTTTGTGGTGGAAAATTGGCAGTAATACCCCTACCTTGCGCAGCTGGCAATGAAGTACCTGAGTGTCACTGGGACATCAGTGTGGTCGGAGCGCGTCTTCTCAACAGCTGGACATATAGTGAATAAAAAATGAACCCTGGTTCTCCTCTGAACCCCGAAAATGTTGATCGACTTGTTTTCCTGTCCAATAATTTTGTAATGGCCCTAGCCTTTTTGAGCATTTGATTATGGCTGCCTCGTTCCGCCTAGCCTAAGTGTCGGTTACGTTCAATAAAAAACACACATGGCCTGTTCTCAAGTCCATTTAAAGTTTCATTTTTTGAACGGTTGTTTGAACTATATATATATATATATATAGTTCAATATATATATATATATATATATATATATATATATATATATATATATATATATATATATATATATATATATATATATATATATATATATATATATATATATATATATATATATATAGTACAGACCAAAAGTTTGGAAACATTACTATTTTTAACTATTTTTTTTTTAAAGAAGTTTCTTCTGCTCATCAAGCCTGCATTTGTTTGATCAAAAATACAGAAAAACAGTAATATTGTGAAATATTATTACAACTTAAAATAATAGTTTTCTATTTGAATATACTTTAAAAAATAATATATTCCTGTGATGCAAAGCTGAATTTTCAGCATCATTACTCCAGCCTTCAGAGTCACATGTAACATCCAGTCTATCACATGATCATTTAGAAATCATTCTAATATTCTGATTTATTATGAGTGTTGGAAACAGTTCTGCTGTCTAATATATTTGATGAATAAAAGGTTAAAAGGAACTGCATTTATTCAAAAAAAAAATAAAAATTCTAATATATATTCTAATAATATATTTTCTTTACTATCACTTTTTATCAATTTAACACATCCTTGCTGAATAAAAGTATTAATTTTATTGAAAAAAAAGAAAGAAAAAAAATTACTGACCCCAAATTACTGACCAGTAGTGTATATTATCACAAAATATTTTCAAAACATAGCTTTTTTTTTTTACTTTTTATTCATCAAAGTATCCTAAAAAAGTATCACATGTTCTGAAAAAATATTAAGCAGCAGAACTGTTTCCAACTTTGATAATGAATCATCATATTAGAATGATTTCTAAAGGATCATGTGATGCAATGATCCTAAAAATTCAGCTTTGCATCACAGAAATAAATGATAATTTAAAGTATAATAAAATTTTAAACAATTATTTTATTATTTTTTTTCTTTAAAATGTTTTTTACCATTTTGTTGTAATAACAAAAAATTATAAAATGTATGTATTTTTTGGCTTATTTATTCTCTTATCTTTATTGCCGTTTTATTACAGATATTTTATCTCTTATAAATGCATTTTTAGCTTTTATCTTTTTCTATTATTTTATTTAGCCATTTTCATTTTTACTGTTATCATTTGAATTAGTCTTTTTTATAATTGTATTTTTTATTTTAATGCTTTGTTTTATTGTTTGTTTTATTTTTAATTTACTATAAGTGCGTTTATATGCTTTGGTTGGACTGTGGTGACTTTCAGTGCTAATTATGCTTTAAAAACGTTGCAGAGCAAGATTCAAATGTTACATCTGTTGATAGGGAAGCTTTGTCTTACCCTCGCTTCCAGTTCTCCAGTATGTGTGTGTTGGGCAAGCACCCACACACACTTGTATCCCGACATGGGTCTCTTAGCTGATGTGAGCTGATTTTCTGTGGGTATCCGCCATTTTACACAAGCAAGGGAAACCGGTTATGTAGAGCTGGAACTTTTGATTGAACTGACACATTATGAAGTGTAATCAAATGGCTGTGCAAGTTGTAGAATAGGACATTTTTTTTTGCAATTGTCTAATTTTAAACCAAATTTGCTACTGTATTTTAACATTTTAAATGGTTGCTTCTGATGTATAGATAGAAGTGTGATTACTGATTAGGTAGGGGTGTACGATATCACGTTTTTTGATTTGAGGATGATTAAAATGTCTCCACAATCAGCTTTTGAAAAAAATATTGTAGTATCACATAGCGAACATTGTCCGCACCCGAATGTGATCGCGGTATTCACACCTGCCCAAAAGATCCGCAAGTGGGAAAATTAATTTGAATTCGATTCAGTCGAACCAAAAAAAGACCTGTGTGAATACACAATAATACAGTTGCTTTAATAGGAATCAATGTATAATTTATACAGTGAAGTGTATTTAGTGTTTTATTTTTATTTGTTCAGTTTATTGAATGCTACTGCTAAATACCTCTTCTGTACCTGAAAAATTAAGCACTGTTTGTTTAATTTGTATATTCTATTTGTAATGTGTATCTTTGTTCTTATTTATTAACAAAGATAAAGTAATTACTATTTTTCTTATTTTCAACTTCGCCCACTATTGCAAAATAGTAAAACCAGCATGGGCAAAGAATTGTAAATAGTGATTTTTTTTATTTATTTTTTTCTGAAAAATTTATTGTGATATGATATTTTTGCCATATCGTAATAATCGTAGGGGTGGGAAATATCTTATCATTTACGATATACTGATAAAAATGGCCCACACTATAAGAAATTAGTCTTGGTGTGATAACAACGATAAAACCTAGTTTTTTTAGTTTTTTTCATTGGAAGGCAGTCGTGAAACTGAGAAGGAGTTTATCGCTAAATGAGCATCTGCCTCTACAATCTTGGACTGGTTTGGTCAGGGCTGTACAGTCGGACAAAAAAATTGGTCAGTGCAATGAAATAAATATACTACAGTAGCATGTTTGTGATAGGTTTGCATGTGTATGAGCCTGTTGTCCAACAAAGAGATTCACTGACATACTAACTTTTACTCCAAAAAAATATATATATTTTATAGTATTCTAAACTCGTGGTAATGAGTTTCTTCATAATGTCGTTAAAATATCATAATGTAGTTAAGTCCAAGTGCCGATTACAATGGCTCTATATTTGATCTAGTAGCAATGCACTGAAATTTCGGCAATAGAAATAGGAAAAAAAACAACAACAACAGTGATTTAAGTAGTGCTTCACAGATTGCGCATCCATTTCGTTCCATGTTTTCAGTTGGGGCATCATGCTTATGTTATCTTACTGTGCAGCAACATGGCATGGCTGAAATGTAGAAATGATCTTTTACAAATTTTCCCATTTCCTGCTTGCCATTTTGTTTGGTTTCCGTTGGAGGATTGATTCATGTGATGGTGAAAGAAGAGCAGACCTCGCTAATGTATGGCTCCTCTTTGAATCATTGCTGTAAAAATGTTGCCATGGCGACCTCCTTTGCTGCACTGTGAGCTCACGGACATGACTATAGGATGGATCCAGACTCACTGCTGTTCTTCCTCAATAAAGAGACTGTAGTTCGGCCTTGATGTTTGACCTCTCTCATGTAGTTTCTTAAAACTAGTTTTGTGTAGCTTGCTTTTCATTAAGTCAAATTTGACACCATTTACTTTAATACATATCAGTGGTCTTATGTATGATTCTTTCACTATTCTTTTTATGTAATATTTTTTTTTTTTTTTTTTTTTTTTACCTCTGTAAATGAAATTATCTCTGATTTGGAACTAATAGTATTCATTAATGTAGCCTTAATGTTTATCATATATAATGCAAACCTACAAAAGTTTGGGGTTGTTTTAAAAATGTTTCTTTCGCTCACCAAGACTGAATTTATTTGATCAAAAGTGTATTAAAAACAGTATTATTATTGTGGAATTGTATTGCAATTTAAAATAAAGGCTTTCTGGTTTAATACATTGTGAAGTGTTATTTATTCCTGTGATGTAAAGCTGGATTTTCAGGATCATTACAGAAATCATTCAAATATAATTACTTACTGCTCAAGAAACATTTATTTTTGTTATTCTTAATGTTGAAAACAGTTGTGCTGCTTAATATTTTTTGGAAACTGTGATACATTTCAGATAAACATATTTTTAAATAGTTTTTATTTACAGTCACTTTTGCTATCCTTGGTGAATAAAAGTATTAATTTCTTAAAAAATAACCTGTTACCAAAACTTTTGATTGGTAGTGTACATTAGAAAATGCGTACCAAGTGTATTGCGGCTTGGTTTTAATATTGCTACACCCCTGTTGGTCTGGCTATATTTTGATATAACTCCCTGTTTCCATCATCCAGTTAATTCCTGATGGATTTTTAAATTTTTTTTATTCCCCATCCTGCTTTGCTTAAATGCATCCGATTACGGAAATAATATCTGGTTGCAAACATCAGTTTGCAGCCACTAAGACAAATAACCTTGTCTGTTATTTCTTTATACTGTAGAAGTAGACCAGCTATTTGAATTTGCACATGCATTTGTTTCACTACCAGGTCTCCAGTTTCCTTTAATTGCCAATCAACCAAACATTTGTGTGTTTGTTTCCCACAAAATGACCTAATATGGAGGAAGACCTGATAACAAGGTGCTTCAGTAATGTTCAAACAGTTTTGGTTCAGTTTCTGTGGCGCAGTTGTTGTAAAGCTGCAGGGAGGTGCAGCTATTTGGCAAGCCGAAGGTGCCAGGAGAGCAGTGGTTATGCAACCAGGCTGTTTATTGGGTTTCCCCTGTCAGCAAACCACCGGCAGTACAGTGAGAGCGAGAGACCGACAGCAAGCAGATAGTCTGCAGGGAAGCTGGATTATCACAATCCAGCTGTTGGAGTTAAAACTAGCCATGACTCAGCTCAGGGAGAGATGGGACAGGAAAATAATGGGAAATCGAACTTGCATCTCTCATATGAGCTCAACTTTTTGTGAGTGTGTGAACGAACCACTTGGCAATGGCTTCTAGAAAAGACTTCTAATGCCTAATGATGTTGAGACACATGTAATTTAAAAAAAGCTGGCGTTTCTGTCTAGTGAAATTTGATTAGGCCCAGAACACCTTTTGGTTGCAAAGAAACGCAGTATTGTGCCATTTTAATTACAAAAAAGAAAAGGCAAAAAAACAAATCTCGCACACTATGCAAAAAAATATCTAAATATTTATTTATTCACTGTTTCGTCGCATGACCTTTAGGTATTTTTTAAACCTTTTAAAAAAAAATCCAGATGAAGGTCATGCGACCGAAACGTAGTCAATAATAAATAGATATTTTTTGCATAGTGTGCAGGATTTGTTTTTTTTTTGCTTTTTAGTTTTTGACCTTGTTGGTCTTTGTCTCCAACGCACCTATCTATTGCAGTTAGGTGAAAGTGACGTGACATTCAGCCAAGTATGGTGACCCATACTCAGAATTTGTGCTCTGCATTTAACCCATCCGAAATGCACACACACAGAGCAGTGAACACACACACACACTGTGAACACACACCCGGAGCAGTGGGCAGCCATTTATGCTGCGGCGCCCAGGGAGCAGTTGGGGGTTCGATGCCTTGCTCAATGGCACCTAAGTCATGGTATTGAAGGTGGAGAGAGAACTGTACATGCACTCCCCCCACCCACAATTCCTGTCGGCCCGCGACTCGAACTCACAACCTTTCGATTGGGAGTCCGACTCTCTAACCATTAGGCCACGACTTCCCCTAGGTGTGCAGAGTTTAATTACAAAATATAAAAAACAAATGCTCATTCTGCTGATATACACGTTTACGCCATGTTTCCTTACCATGCACGATTTAGGCTACAGGCCTTCGATCATGGGTTTTGAATTCAGTCTCTCTTGTTTGTTTAAATAAATGGCAGTTGTCAAGGATGTCAATACTGGAATCATGTGTACACCAAGATAAAACCTGTGCAACTGGTTATCATACCAATCGATGCACGACTTTCCTAACTGTTGACACTGTATTGTCCGGAACGTGAAATATTTTGAAAACTGGAACAGTTACTTGACTTGTTTTTTCCACCCGCTAGTCCAAGACCTCCCAAGTTTCCAGGGAAGTTGTATTGTTGAACTTTGGCGATGGCTTAAACATTTTTACTGGCTTGAGTCATCCTAAGCACCTAAGAAATGCACAGGGAGATGTTCCTTTATAAGAATTCTGTTTTAAAGTGTGGCTGTATTAGTTTACATTGCGTTAACATGGTTAATTGCATGATTAGATCTTGAACTAGAACATAAAAGTTTGAAGCTCCTCTTTTTAGGAGATGAAAATGCTTTTGTTTAAGGTTTCTACACTTAATTATTTCAATATAGAGTTGTTGTAAACATGACATTTTGGTACCTATCACATATATTAATATTAAATGTGTACATGTAGTACCATATGTTAGCTTATGTATAAAAATATTTTGTAGAAAAGTTGTGCAAATGTTTGTCAAGACAAGACAAATACGTGCTAATATATAGTAAATGTTAATTTCTTATATATTGTTTTATAAAATGTTGGCCTATTAAATACTCTCTGATACAAGTGTTTAGTAATCGTAGTTCTGTTTATCATATTTAAAGCCAATGTAGAATTTTAATAATGATATATTATTGTAGTTTGTAATTTTAAGATTTTTAATTAATTATTGAATAAATGGTTTCAAATTAGTATTCATACTCGTATTTGATTTTCAAAGTTGTATAGCATTTTTCATAACGCATTGTTTTAAAGCAGCTTAATAGAAAATACTTGTTTTAATGTTACAATTAAAAAGTATTCAGCCAGAGTGCAGTGTGTCAAAAGAAACCTGTTATAGCTGTATATTACTGCCAAATGGATGTTATGTGGTTAGTTAACACTGTGTATTCCATTAAGCAAACAACAAACGTGTTAGGCAGCAGTTACAACTTGTGAATGAATCAACATACAAAACTATTATCCTTATAAAGTTGGCATCATCCAGAGTCTTTTCAAATGTCGTTGACTAAAACCTTTTTAAAAAGGCTGGATCCAAACTGGAGCCAAATACGAAAAAGCTTCAGATAGACCTTGATATCTTTGGGCTCTCAAAAATCAGGAGGCTGATTTAAAACTGGAGCCAAAATATGATCTAACCCTTTCCCAATGTTGCTGTTGTTTTGTCATCCTCAGGCACGGGCGAGAGCGGCAAGAGTACGTTCATTAAACAGATGCGGATCATTCACGGGACAGGTTACACCGATGAGGACAAGCGTGGCTTCACCAAACTCGTCTACCAGAACATCTTCACCTCCATGCAGGCCATGATCAATGCCACCTGGCACCTCAAGATCCCGTTCGAGAACGAAAATAACAAGGTGACTGCTGCACGCTGAACAATCCCTGGCTGTCACTCCACTGTAATCATCTCTTTGATGCCCAGAGTGCACGTCGAGATGCAAATCAAACCCAGATAGGCCATAAACGTGGCTATAAAAAGCATTACAAAACTTGCTTGTAAATTTTATTGCTGTCACACCACGGTCAGCTGTCTTTCTTCAGTGCAGGATTACAGTTAATTATTCTAATGTTTTGGTTTTGAAGAATCAGTTGATATTGCCTTAATAAGAAGAAACTTTAACTCGACAATTTGTGACCTAGTTGGTTGTAAACCCCATTGGAAGTCATTAGTATTACACCGCCATTAAGACATAAAATGGGCTGTTTATTGTGTAATGTGTTTTTATCCACAGAACAATGCTCTGCTGGTGCGAGAGGTCGACGTGGAGAAGGTTTGCTCCTTCGACCAGCCCTATGTTAATGCAATAAAGATGCTCTGGGCGGATCAAGGCATCCAGGAAGCCTACGACCGCAGGCGAGAGTACCAGCTCTCTGACTCCACTAAATAGTAAGTGTGTATGGTGCTATTAGCCATTAGCTCCTTTTAACTTTATTGCTTTTAATTGAGTTGTCGGAAGCTACATCTCTTCTTGCGGTCAGTTAGAAGCATATTTGTGATAAGTCATAGATGTATAGATGCAGTATTATGGCCTGTTCACACCAAGAACATAATAACTATATTAGCTTCCACACCAATGGACGATTACATTCTGTTTATTGTAAGCGTGCTGCGGTTTTGTGCTGCTTTAAATGTGAAAGCTCCTTAAAAGCCGGATAAATATGATTGGCTGTGTTTTCCTTTGTGTTTCCTTATAGTGGTGGTGTGGACTTCCATATTCTTCTATGGTTATAGTTTCAGTAATAGTTATTGTCCTTGGTGTGAATGCGCCTTTGCAGTAAAGTACAGTACAATCACCTTTATGTGAAAAATGGCATAACTTAGTTTATCATTACACCCACACGGAATCTATGCTCTTACCAAAACTTCCTCAAAATGTAAGTTTTACATATTCATCTTGTTCCAAAAAAAATAATAAATGGAGAAATTTTAAAGAATGTTTACGCTGCTTATAATGGGCTACTTTTATGGCATATTTTTGCTCATGTGACTTGGGCAATGTCGTCTGATGTCGTACAGTGTCTTTGTGAAAATAAAAAATGGTAATGAATCAGGGATTGAAATTAACTTTTTTGTGCACCGCCCACTGTGGCTGACTTATACTCAGGTGCGACTTATAGTCCGAAAAATACAGTAATATACTTCATATCTTATAAAATACGCAACACGACACGAACATTACTTTGGGAACCAGAAAGCGTCTGACTTCAAGTCTTCAACTGTAAATGGCAGAGTTTCTGTGAATTCCAGCCACAGCCAAAGTCAAACACACCTATTGTAACATTTTAATCCCTTTTTCGGAAAAAGCAAACAAAATTCTGTTCTGAAAATCCCCTTAAATCTCATTTGCACTCAATGTAAAAATGTGTTGTGCCAGGTTTGACTCAATGTTCATGCACTGTGGCTTGTAACTGAACAAGTCCCACCAAGTTTCAAAGGGGGAAAAAGAGCAGCGTAAAAATTCTCTAAACGTTTTGTGTTCCACAAAAGAAAATCTGGTCTAGAACAATAACGATAAGTCAAAATGTATGTTTTGGGGTTTGAATATTTACATATTTATATTTTTAAAATACCTTTTTTCTTTTTTAACCATATTTAAATCAGTTTTACAGGTTTTCCAAAACTGCATGGAAAACATGAAAAGTTCAGGATTTTTTGTGAGTTTTCGTGTGGGTCTACTTAGTTGTGTATATATACACACATGTACATTTCCTCTGTTTCTCACCGGTTCATCCCACAGTTACCTTAGCGATTTAGAGCGTATATCGCTTCCGGGATACGTGCCCAGCCAACAGGATGTGCTGAGGGTCCGAGTGCCCACTACTGGCATCATAGAGTATCCCTTTGACCTGGAGAATATAATCTTCAGGTAGCACCAATCCCACGGCACACCCTCACTGCCGCCGTTGTCTCCTGACCTTTAACCTGCTGCTGCTTGCTACTGCACTTCTGCCTTCCCTGATTGCATTCTCACACCTATCCGGGGCTCAACCTTTGCTATTGTGGTTTCTTTGCTTCTTTTAAAGAGTGTTGTTTTGGGGGAACTCACTGTAGAGATCATCAGTGGAATAAGCAGAAGGTTGTGGGGTTGCATCCCAGGATCCTGAGTGGCGTTCCCTCACTGTTTTTCCAAGGGGATCTTAAAGGGATCTGCTGCCATGCTTGATTCTTTCTTTCTTCCTTTCTCTCCATTTCTCCTTGTCTCTAGCTATCTAAGTGATTTGGACCGTATCGCAGACCCGTCATATCTGCCGACTCAGCAAGACGTGCTTAGGGTTCGCATCCCTACTACAGGGATTATTGAATATCCCTTCGACTTGCAAAGCATCATTTTCAGGTAGACCATAATGTCGGAGAGGACTCCTCCTCAAGTTTTAATGTCTTCATATGTTTGTAACTTTTTGATCTGGTACACTTCGGCCAGTTAAACAAACAAGGTTCGATAAGTTTATCAACTTTTCTGATGTTACTGGCTGTTAATGTCATTCTTAAGTCATTAACTTCATTAACATTCATCCATTTTTTTTGTCTTTATCGTTATTTATGTGTGTGAAATTCAGTGGATTGAAGGTTGATTGTGAGACATAAGGGTTCATCCATGTTCTAACCAGAACCAAGTTCTTAGGAGTGATAGCAACAGTTTTTATGCATTAGAGCAATATTGCTTTTTGTTTTGTTTGCCATTCGCTTTTGTTTTGTTTCTAAAATATATAAATTTAAGTACATTAAGCTGTATTAAGCAATCAAATTTTTAAAAGCATAAGGTATTTTCTTTATGCGTTTTTTTGTTTGTTTGACTTGTCACTTGATTTGCATTTTATTAATTGCCTTTTTATTTTTATTTTTTTTTTGATTTGCGTTTTCTTTTTACCTTTTGTTTTGCATTTTTTTTGTTTTTGTCTTTTCATTTGATTTGTGCCTTTTTGTTTTTGCCTTTTAACCTTTCAATTAAATTTTATATTTATTTAAACGTATTAAACTGTTTAGCAGAACAAAACTCTCTCTCTATATAATATCCTAGTTTTCATTTTAAATGCTCTTAAGTTTGATACCAAAACTTTTTTTGTTTTGCTTTCGTATCACTTGACATTTTTTTGAATCCTAGCAATGTCTTCTTTGGTGAAAGTATCTGCAAATTTGCCACGACTTCTTTAATAAAGATTTCAGTCATGGTTATTATTTGCATAATGAGAAACTGAAATGTAATGTAAGTGTAAAAATTTGTAATGCCAAGAAAAGTCCATACTACAAAAAGTAGTTCCGAGTTCTTTAACAGTACTCGGCACCAGACACAATTTTACCTTTTAAACATTGCAATTCAAGGCCTTAAAGTAGAATCCACTGCACACAAGAGAACATTCCCACACAGAGCTCAGGCCCTTGTAGCAGGATATATATATACGAACCACGGCTCGGCAGGTGATGTGGCAATGAGTAGCACTCCACAACCCCCCTGTTTAGAGCCTAGATGAGAGAGAAATCCTCTGAAAAGAGGTGATCACAAAAGTTCTGCACTTGACATGTACAAATACCATTTTTGTGAATGTTTATTGCATTTAAAACAAACAAATACTTGCTGACTTCTCTGGGAGGTGGCTGGGACACATTCCAGGTAAATGTCAAGGTAGATCACATGTGGTTTCAGGTGACTGCTACTACAGAATGCAGATAACCTCTGTAGGCGATGTTACGAAATGCAATTGTTTTGGTTAAGTAACCTACTTGGTTACACACTAAACTCCTCAACCCCAGCCATTTAAACATTCTGTATCAAGGTTGAGTTGTCTTCCTCTCCGGCTCCTCGTCCTCCAGAGTAAGAGAGCTTATCCTCGTAAGTAGGTCAGCTGTACCTCCTGCAGGAACGGAGGCTGGCTGAAGAGGCTTTATTTTAGGTTGTAGCTCCTGAAGGAGTCCATTTATCAAAGCTTTATGCCTGGCCACTAGAGACCGAGCTAGCGAGACTGTGTTGCCTACATAAAATAAAATCCTTCTCTTATGTTTTGCCTCACCGAGCACGATTGCAAGTGTAATAAGGGAAAAAATAGCACAGCTGAGAATTGCTCTGATTATTCCCTTCTGTTTTAGCTGGAATCTCCAGTGAGTTTGTCTTCGTACATTTCCATTAATTTTAGGAGCAGTGAGCGTTACCTGACTGCTGACTAAGCTTGAGCATATTCTTGTAATGCACTTATTCATTTTCTGTCTGTTTGCATTAAGAGTGAAAAAAAAAACCGTTAATCTGCTTTAATGCAACATATAACGCATGTGACTGTACTATTCGACTTACTTTAATGTAAAATACAATTACGAGTGGGTGTTTCTTCAACTGTAGGCAGGGTAAATATAATTAAAACTAAAAATATTTAAAAAAAAGTGTCTTTACTAGTAATTAGTTTAATAAAAAAAACTTATTTCAGCTAGTTTCGGTTAACCTTTCTCATTTTCCTTTAACTTGATGTAAAACTGTAAAACTAAAGATGTTTAAAAAAATTAAGAAAAATTACAGAAAATCTACAAAATGACAAACGTCTACTAAATTAAAATGAAAGAGATATAAAAATTTACAAATAAAATATTAATTAAAGCTATATGTAGCCATAATAGTACAAAAAGCTGTAATTTAAGTAAAGCTGTTATTTATTATTTATTTATTTATTTATTTTATTGGAATCACGGCTAAAACATATACAATAAAGCAAAAAAAAAAAGTTATGTAGGTTTTTTTTTTTTTGGTATGTTTTAGCCGTGATTCCCATCCACTTATATTATAAGACTGATAGACTGCAACGGTTTGAGCTAAAAATCTTGGTTTGTGTACTACTGAAGACACAAAGTCACCTACATCTTGGATGCCCTGGGGGTAATCAGATAAACATAAAATTTTCATTTTTGGGTAAACGATCCCTTTAATGCATTGTGCCCAAGATTTTTTTTTTTTTAGATGAAAACATTTTAACATGCTGCTACATGCACATTCAGTTGATCAGAAGTTATGCAGCCTTTCTCTGGTTTTATGACAGCTGTACTTTATGGTTATTAGTAGAACATTAAAACAATACAATATAAAATTTCTCTTTAAAGCATTAAAAACACCAAATTAAAAGTTAAAATCCCTCAATTAAAAATGAGGAAAAAAAACGATTTTAACTGAAGAGGATCACATGAGCTAGTAATTAGGGCAGTATTAGCTAGCTTTCATTTGGTTTACAGTTACTGCACTTAATATACTTATGTAGGTTTAAAATTCTGCATGTCACATTTAATGTTCAACAACAAATATTTTAGCAAAATGTATATTTTCCTCAAAATGATTGAGCTTCTGTTCTATTGCGCTCCATCTGTTTAGCACAGCGCTCGATCACTTGCGTAAGAATCGCCCACTCCTGACAGCAAATTGGCTATATTTGCATGACTTTCTAACATTTACAAATGAAAAATATACAGTGGGTACGGAAAGTATTCAGACCCCCTTAAATGTTTAATTATTTGTTATATTGCAGCCATTTGCTAAAATCAAGTTCATTTTTTTCCTCATTAATGTACACAGAGTACCCCATATTGACAGAAAATTACAGAATTGTTTACATTTTTGCAGATTTATTAAAAAAACATATCACATGGTCCTAAGTATTCAGACCCTTTGCTCAGTATTTAGTTGAAACACCCTTTTGATCTAATACAGCCATGAGTCTTTTTGGGAAAGATGCAACAAGTTTTCCACACCTGGATTTGGGGATCCTCTGCCATTCCTCCTTGCAGATCCTCTCCAGTTCTGTCAGGTTGAATGGTAAACGTTGGTTGACAGCCATTTTCAGGTCTCTCCAGAGATGCTCAATTGGGTTTAAGTCAGGCCTCTGGCTGGGCCATTCAAGAACAGTCACGGAGTTGTTGTGAAGCCACTCCTTCGTTATTTTAGCTGTGTGCTTAGGGTCATTGTCTTGTAGGAAGGTAAACCTTCGGCCCAGTCTGAGGTCCTGAGCACTCTGGAGAAGGTTTTCGTCCAGGATATCCCTGTACTTGGCCGCCTTCATCTTTCCCTTGATTGCAACCAGTCGTCCTGTCCCTGCAGCTGAAAAACACCCCCACAGCATGATGCTGCCACCACCATGCTTCACTGTTGGGACTGTATTGGACCGGCCTGGTTTTCTCCACACATTCCGCTTAGATTTAAGGCCAAAAAGTTCTATCTTGGTCTCATCAGATCAGAGAATCCTTCAGGTGTTTTTTTTTTAGCAAACTCCATGGGGGCTTTCATGTGTCTTGCACTGAGGAGAGGCGCTTCTGTCGGGCCACTCTGCCATAAAGCCCCGACTGGTGGAGGGCTGCAGTGATGGTTGACTTTCTACAACTTTTTCCCATCTCCCGACTGCATCTCTGGAGCTCAGCCACAGTGATCTTTGGGTACTTCTTTACCTCTCTCACCAAGGCTCTTCTTCTCCGATAGCTCAGTTTGGCCAGACGGCCAGCTCGGAAGGGTTCTGGTCGTCCCAAACGTCTTCCATTTAAGGACTATGGAGGCCACTGTGCTCTTATGAACCTTAAGTGCAGCAAAAAATTTTTTTGTAAACTTGGCCAGATCTGCTTTGCCACAATTCTGTCTCTGAGCTCTTCAGGCAGTTTCTTTGACCTCATTATTCTCATTTGCTCTGACATGCACTGTGAGCTGTAAGGTCTTATATAGACAGGTGTGTGGCTTTCCTAATAAAGTCCAATCAGTATAATCAAACACAGCTGGACTCAAATGAAGGTGTAAAAACATCTCAAGGATGATCAGAAGAAATGGACAGCATCCGAGTTAAATAGGAGTGTCACAGCAAAGGGTCTGAATACTTAGGACCATGTAATATTTCAGTTTTTCTTTTTTAATAAATCTGCAAAAATGTCAACAATTCTGTGTTTTTCTGTCAATATGTGGTGCTGTGTGTACATTGAGGAAAATGATTTTAGCAAATGGCTGCAATATAACAAGGTGAAAAAGTTAAGGGGGTCTGAATACTTTCCGTACCCACTGTAACTGACATGTCAGTTATGGACAGAGGAAAACACAGTGTCTTAAATGCATTAAATGGCACAAATATTTTCAATTCTATTCAAGTTTATTTGGATAACGCTTTTTACGATAGTCGCTTATCAGTGGTGACTGTCAGTTAATGTGCAATTGGCAGAAATTTTGAGAAAAATGACATACTGTAGTCAACTGGATGATGAATACTATTAACAGCAATTAGTATATGATACAGTCACACTTGTAGCAATATTTGGTAGTTCTGTATGTTGTTTCAGGGTTCGCATCATCTGTGGTCCTCTGAGGCATTGGCATCCTCTCTTCTCAGGTGTTCTGGATCCAGACTGGAGCTTGTGTAAATCCTAGTTGCAACCCGTGGCAAAACAGAGAAACAAATAGACATCATTAGCGTAGCTGCTGTTCCAACCAAGTAAAATTAATTAGTTTTACCCAAGCTAAATAATTATACTGCCATTTGATCAGATACAACTGCAGTCCAAAATTATGAGATGCATTATTTGAATGAAAGAGATTTTTTTTTAAATCTAGATTTAAACAGAGAGAGAGTGTCTGAACCCCGAACATTATCAGGAAGGCTATTCCAGCATTTGGGAGCCAAATGCGAAAAAGCTCTACCTCCTTTAATGGACTTAGCTATCCTAGGAACTACTAAAAGTCCAGCCAAATGCGTGATGGATTGTAGCGTGGTAGAAGGCTAGTTGGGTACACAGGAGCTAAACCGTTTTAGGGCCTTATAGGCAAGTAGTAATATTTTGTAACTGATATGGAACTTAATAAAGGTAGCCAGTACAGAGACTGTAGAATTGGGGTAATATGATCATATTTTCTTTACCGGGTAAGATCCCTAGCCTAATGGAAACTAATCCCGTATTTTCTAATAATATTACCAACGGGCAACATGTATATTGAAAATAGCATAGGACCTAGGACATATCCTTGTGGCAATCCATATTTTACTGATGATAAATGAGATGACTCCCCATTTAAATAAACAAAGGGGTAGTGATCGGACGTGTAGGATCTAAACCATATTAAAGCCTTCCCTTGAATACCTGTATAGTTTTGTAATCAATCTATGAGTATGTCATGATATATGGTGTCGAACGCAGCACTAAGATCAAGTAAAACTAGCAATGAGATGCAGCCTTGATCTGACGTAAGAACCAAGTCATTTGTAATTTTAACAATTGCAGTTTCTGTGCTATGGTGGGGCCTGAAACCTGACTGAAATTCTTCATATAGATAATATTTTTTTTATTATTATTTATAATTTTTTGCAGGAAAGAGCACAATTGAACAGACACAACATTTTCTAAAATTGTAGACCTAAATGGAAGATTTGAAATGGGCCTATAATTTGCCAGTTCACTAGTTGTGGTTTCTTAATAAGAGGCTTAATAACCGCTAGCTTGAATGGTTTTGGGATGTGACCTAAAGATAACAATGAGTTAATAATATTGAGAAGCGGTTCTTCTACTACAGGTAACAACTCTTTCAGTAATTTAGTGGGTACAGGATCTAATAAACATGTTAGTTTAGATGCAGTGATAAGTTTATTTAGCTCGTCCTGTCCTATAGTTGTAAAGCACTGCAGTTTATCTTTGGGTGCGATGGATGAAACTGAAGTGTAAGACGCTGTAGAATCAACATTTGTTATTGTATTTCTGATGTTATCCATTTTATCAGTGAAGAATTCATAAAGTCTTTTAAACGTTGATGGAATATTTAAATCGCGTGGTGTCTGATTATTTGTTAATCTAGCCACTGTGCTAAATAAAAAAATATTTTCTGTTTGTCATGGTGGATCTATTTGATCGACATTAAGGGCTGCTTATTATCCATACATAAAATGCCAGCTATGAAATTCACCTTAGTGAGACAAAGGTGTCAGCCATTTTATTCAAAATTGTGGTGAGAATGAGTATGACTTGCGGAACAAATGATTTGTTAAATATATATTTGCTATTGGATAATGTTACTAATCAAACTAGTATGAAAAGTATTTAAAAAGTGAATTTTCTACAAATCTATAAGGCCAGAAGAGCCCCTCGATGAAGAAACTTTTTGTTTGATGAGGTTTTCCAAATAACAAAAAAAAAACTACTTTTGTTCATGAAACGCAAAGGCCCATGTACTTTTAGTTCATCTTTAATATTTGCTTTGTTGTGAATAAGCGTGTTTGGCTTTTTTGACCGGCTCGATGCACCTTTCATATCTGTTTTTCCATCTGTCCCTGGTCTTTACTAATACAGTGGCTACAAGTCTGTGAACATGCTTTTTCCTCGCTCATTCACCCTGTCCGTCCTATCCATTCTTTCATTGTCTTTGTATAGATGTTACTAATCCCAGCATACATCTGAAACTCTACAGTTCTGTTTTTGTTTGTGGTGTATTTATAAATGTTTGTTAGTTTTGCTTCCTTTGTGAAATTCACCTCTTACAATGTCGCCATTTTATCAGAACTGAAGATGACCAGCTCCGTGCTTAACCGTAGATCTGTTCTCCCAACCCCAAACTCTCCAGCTGCATGATGAAATCATAATTACGTGCTTATTGTCCTGTTTCAAAACTTCTGTAATTCTTTGTATTAAATTGGGAAGGTTTAACGTCTGCTGTCGTTTTTTGAGCTGGTCTTGTTCAGTTTTATATTATCCAAACAGTTGATCCCTGGAAACCACACAGTCATGACTTAATTTGTGCATGTTGGTGAGAATGAATTCCAGATGTAATGCAATTAACCTCATGATTTTCCAGCCAAAATTTTAATATAATGATAACAGACATGTGATTTTTGAGATGCATCTAATTTTGTGTGACAAGTGGTTTCCATACCTAAGGACCAATTTATTTTTGGTGGCATTGCAGGGCCTCTAGATGTAATTTGATTTCATTGTCATCATAATCATCAAACCATTCTTTTTATGTGAACTCCTATTTTGCCCCCTTTGTCTCAGGATGGTGGATGTCGGAGGGCAAAGATCAGAGCGCAGGAAGTGGATCCACTGCTTTGAGAACGTTACGTCTATCATGTTCCTGGTTGCCTTGAGCGAATATGACCAGGTCCTTGTGGAATCTGACAATGAGGTGATTTTTTTTCTTTTTTTTTTTTTGTATTTATTTATTATAATCAATATTGTATATTTTTTTTGTGACTGCGTAGTTATGTATAAAAAATACAATTAATACAATAATGTACACTTACAAATTTTTTGTTTAATTATATTTATACATTTTATTAGTATTAGTAGTAAGTTATTTTATAGATTTTTATGTGTATATCAAAATAAGAATTCATTAATGTATCTGATCATTTGTTTTAGATATGATTTAATATTATTGTCTGTTAGTAGGTTTTATAATGTATAAATCAAATTAATAATGAACATTTATACATTTTATTATTTTAAATTGTTACATTGTTTATACTTTTTTTAAAAGTAGTTATTATAATCAATATTTGTATTCTTTTTTTTGTTATTTATATATATTTTTTGTAGTGTAAACAAACATTAAAATGTATATATGCAATGACAAGCAATTTTAATGTTTAATTTTATATTTTGTAATTTATTTATTAGAATAAATATTACTAGTATTAGTAATTTTATATTTATGTATATAATTTATCATTTGTTTGATATAATATTGAATTATTCATATTTAGTATTAATACAATGTGTTATTTTAGTTGTTTTTATAATGTGGAAATATTTTCAAATGAATAATGTACATTTATAAATTAATATTTGTGATTGTTACATTATTATTTATACTTTTTTAAAATTATTTTATAGATTTTTGTAATGTATTCACACATTTTAAATGCATTTATTATTAGTATTAGATATTTTTATTTATTTTAAAATGTGTACAAATATGACATTCATTATACATAATTAAATTTTATTTCTAATTGGTATTTACTCATATAATTTTTATTTTATAAATTGTGTATTTAAGAGTAATATTAGGGTAATAGAGTTCTGTATATTTGGAAATATATTCCATTGAGGTTCATCAGCTAGATTAAGCACAGTTAATGATGCAAAAGTCGAAGCTGGGCCGCTTCTTTCATTGTTGTATTTTTGTTTCTGAATTCTGCAGAATCGCATGGAGGAAAGCAAAGCGCTGTTTCGCACAATCATCACCTACCCCTGGTTCATGAACTCTTCAGTCATTCTGTTCCTGAACAAAAAGGACCTTCTGGAAGAGAAGATCATGTACTCTCACCTGGTGGACTATTTCCCTGAATTTGATGGTAACAATCTTTTCACAATGAAGCCTACACTGACACAATGTGGTAGACTTGTGAACTGCAACCACTTCCAAATACACTTCCCATTAGCCTGTTTTGTCTTCAAAATCAATGCTTATCTCATTTGCTGACTCACAGGTCCCCAGAGAGACGCTCAGGCTGGCCGCGAGTTCATCCTGAAGATGTTTGTGGACCTGAACCCAGACAGCGACAAGATCATCTACTCGCACTTCACCTGTGCCACAGACACCGAAAACATCCGCTTCGTCTTCGCGGCGGTCAAGGACACCATCCTGCAGCACAACCTGAAAGAGTACAACTTGGTGTGAGAGAGAAACCAAACGAGAGCGACACACTTGCAGCGCACACATGGCCGAAAGCACTACACACCTCACACGCAGAAACACATGAATGGAAACCGTTCGGACACACCTTCACCCCCATCAGGCACTGGATCTTCTCATAGTCCTCATCTTTGCCTGTTTTTTCCTCTCTTTCTGAGTGTCGACCCCTCCAGCTGATAGCTTTATCATCCAATCTTCCTCAAACACGAAGGCTGGGCCGTTAAACCGGTGCCTGATGATAAATAGCATTCGTTTGCTCTGTAGATGGGCTGTAGGTGGGCTCTTACTGAGGTAGGAACTTAATGGAAACACTTTGTGGAGACCCAATGAGTGTGCGACATTCTTGAAGGACTTCACCTTGCATTACTGAATTTAACCAGGTGATAGTTGTGCAATCACATGCTATAACACTAGAGGTGGAGGTGATTTAATACTATTTTAGGAGTGAAGTATAGAGATTTCCCATCACTGCTTTAGTATTTGGAAGAGATGGCACACCATGTGAATTTTTCGTAATAAGTGACAGATAAAATTATTAATTTTTTATCTTCAAACGTTTACCCTAAAATGTTTTTTCTAAAAACACCCGGCTCACTTCTGTATCCACAAAACTGATCATTCAGGTGGCTGTTTCCTCCAGTCTGATGTTTGCCGGTATTGGGTTTTTAATCAGTATAATTAAAGGGATCCAGCTAGTATTCAAAGATATTTACTGAAAGATTGTGATTTGTTTACATGCTTTGTTACATCGGTTTTAAATCTTTGACCGAAGCAATCAAATAAACGCCTTTCCTAGCCGATTCATTCATGCTTTTACTCAATATAACATTGAGATATGAATATCCAGTGATGTAAATGTTCGTAAACTCATTTGGAACTCAGTGCAAAAATGCTATATATGGTGAAATCGATTTTAGTTTTTTTTATTTATGTAATTTATGGACCAGATATGTAATTTAGTCAGACTCACTTTTCCATCGGGAATTGAGTCTCTACTGCTGTAAAAAAAAAAAAATTCCATTGGCAAGTGATCTTTTCTTTATGGTATTTCGTAAATCGATTGTCGCCGCTCTGATCTTATATATGAAATGCTTGAGAATGGGAAACTGAATTTCCATTTCATCAATGTCGCTTTATGCAAATAGGAAATTGAGAATTTTATCAGTGGTTCAATTCTTAACTGGTCTCTGCTTGCGTTGTTTTTTGAGAGTTCGCTCTCGGTTTCGTAGTACCATATCTTAGTTCTCGCTTAAATTTAGCTTTTTAGATTCCATAGCTAGCTGGCTTTTTTGAGGGGGGTGGGGTGGGTCTTTACGATGTAATTCCAGGTGAGTTTTCATACTTTTCATTACAAGGGCTAATTGCGGGCGAAGAATGAAAGGACTCTATGAAGACAATAGAGCAATAGATATGCCGAAGTGGGTATCTGAATCAGGGACAGCGCGGGGGACACCACGGGAGTTGACATTTTCCATGGGTTCAGCTTGCAGTGCATCCAAGGAGCACCTTCAGAGATCCTCGGAAAATGTATGCTATTTTTTTGTCGCTAGTGAAGCGACTTCAAATTGATCGTTTTGATTTTATATGTTAGGAATAAAGTATGCGGTGGTGTCACGTGTTTCTCTTTGCCATGTTTGGTTTTGGGGGTCATGACGGTATCGCGTACTCATTTATCGGAAAATATATATATATATATATTTTTTTTGCCCGACTGGCTATGAATTTGTTGCACAATAGCACTCATACAAGTCTTATTGGCTTTGTTCGTATTATATAAACAAAGCTTGAGAGAACCTGAATTTGCGAAAATCACAACATCTCACGTAATGATTTAGCGAAATATTTGAATCACAACAGTCATTTAATGGCGCAATTTTTTTGTAAACCAGTAATTGAATGTATTGTAGGAGGATTCCTTTTTTGAGACTAATTATGTTGGAAGTGTCGTTTTGAAGGTGTATACTCAATTTTCCCTGTATATTTGCAGTTTTGTTGCATTTAATCCTTTAAGCCTTCTTTGCGTATACATTTGGACCTTTTAGTGCATTTTACGAATTGTTTGCCAAATTAACTTTATTTAATTTTTTTTGTCTTTACCTAAATCCTCTCGAGCTAGGCCAGTTAAACTTTAAGCATTTTTGTTTATTTAGTTTTTCAAACATCCAGATTTGCATACCGTCTTGCTTCTGGGTAGGGCTTCACACTTCAATTTAAACTGTTTACTTGGGTGGGATGGTACTGTCAATCATCATATGCCAATTTCAAACTGTTTCGTTGTTGTACAAATAGTGGACCTGCAAATTTACGATGTTTTTTTTCTGAACACATGAACATTTAAAGCTTTTGTACATACAGCTTTCATTTTAAAGGGCTTAGCCTGATCTGAGAAACACCTTTCTTTATCCAACAGAAACACTACAACACTACGTCTAAGTCATACATCATCTACTACTAAGTCATTTCGTACCCATTAAGTACCACAAAACATCAGAATACGTTGTACAGATGGTAAAAATATCATAGATATCCTGTTCTGCTGGTGTTCAAGGGGAATTTTTGGTCATTCTCAACAATTTGTGATGAAGTTTGATATATGTTTTTCCTCCCTGGGTTGATGCTCTGAACATACTCTGCAGTAATGGAACAAACTCCACTCATGTGACGTATCTGTTCCTACAAACTTGTTTCTGGTACTCTGAGATGCAGACACTAATGATTAGAAATGATGCTTTGCTTGAGGTCCACATTGACGTGATGGATGTGAACAATATGAAGCTAGCTATACCCTTTTTTTTCTTTTCTGATGTCGATGCATTACCTGAACACTTGTATGTAGGACGCTTTAATATAATACACTTGTTTTTGATAAAACGGATAAAATAAACTTGTGTAGTGGTGTATAAAATCAAAGTATTGTAATACTTTGTAATGTATTGCTTGTTCGGTCGGTTGCTTTTGTTTTTAATTTTTTTTTATTATATAAAGCTTACCAAATGTAAATTATGTACTATATTGAGTGTGCCAATCCCTTTGATTTGTAGAGCCAGACTCTTTACAAGTGCCAATGTTGTGGAAATCATTTAAAAAGGACTTGTGTATTTTATGGTCCGGTTTTTAAAAACAAATAAACATTAAGTATGTGATTATGGTAAGTGCGCAATAGGAAAAGGACAATTTTATTCTGTATTTAAGATTAAAGGTGACACTGCTGTTTTTAAAAGAAATTAAATTTTAATTGCATGTGTTTGTTTTCGGTGGAAAGGGCTGGGTAAAGGAGAAACCATATTAACACGAAACCCTGCTGACAAGGGGATTAAATATTTAAATATAAATTAAATATTGCTCATTTACAGTATTTTAGACCTATTTCTTTTTTTGTACGTTTCATTTCAACCACTTTTGTCTGAACCTCATTCATGCATTGAAAATTACTTTCATAGCCTTCTCCTTTAAAGAAAAAAAAAATCCATTTTAAATTGGAATAAAATTTGTTCCTATATGTTTGCGTCTGTGTTGCGCTTTTATTTATGCCTTTTATTACAAGAAAGATAAATGTCCACCTGGTGAAACATCACCTACATTAAGAGTCCTGGTAGACACAATAATACATGACAAAATTATTCACACACAGCACAAATTTCAGCATATTTATTAGATGGCTGTATGCTATTTTTTACATTTTGAGGTTTTATGTGAAGATCAAAGTTGAAGTATATATATATATATATATATATATATATATATATATATATATATATGTGTGTGTGTGTGTGTGTGTGTGTATATAAACTGTTCATATCAGAATAATCTGATTAGATTTAAGTAATTTTTATTGATGCATATATTTGTATAATTTGTAAATGTAAATGGAATATTGTATATTGTATTTCTAACAATGAATTTCTAAACGATATGAGAAAAGTATGTTTACGTATTTAACGTAATTTTACATGAAAAAATTAATTGAGTGTGTGTATATATATATATATATATATATATATATATATATATATAAAATGTTTGCAAGTTTTATGTATATTCAGAAAATTTTCTTTTTTTTTTTTTTTGTATAGCGCTTTTTACAATACAAATCGTTACTAAGCAACTTTACAGAAAATTATGTTTCTACAATATTTAGTAGTAGCTTATAAGTGGTGACTATCAGTTTGTGCATGTATGACAGGATTTTTAGAAAAATTAATACAAGACGTAGTCAGCCAGACAATAAAAATTATTAATATTATTAATAATTATTATATGATGCAGTCACACTTGTAGCAATATTTGTTAGTTCTTTTCTTGATTCAGGGTTAGCATCATCTGAGGTCCTCTGAGGGTCAGCATCATCTCTTCTCAGGCGTTCTGGATCCAGACTGGAGCTTGTGTAAATCCTAGTGGCAAAACATAGAAACAAATAGAGACATCATTAGCATAACTGCTGATCCAACAAAGTAAAATTAATTAGTTGGACCCAAGCTAATGAATAAGAATGCACATTTGATCAGATGCAACTAAACTCACAATTTAAGAGATACATTATTCGAATGCTTGGTGATAGAGATGCGTTTTTAATCTAGATTTAAACAGAGAGAGTGTGTCTGAACCTCGAACATTATCAGGAAGGCTATTCCTGAGTTTGGGAGCCAAATGTGAAAAAGCTCTACCTCCTTTAGTGGACTTTGCTATCCTAGGAACTACCAAAAGTCCAGCATTTTGTGATCTTAGGGAGTGTGATGGATTGTAACGTGGTAGAAGGCTAGTTAGGTACGCAGGAGCTAAACCATTTAGGGCCTTATAGGTAAGTATAATTTGTAACTGATACGGAACTTAATAGGTAGCCAGTGCAGAGACTGTAAAATTGGGGTAATATGATCATATTTTCTTGACCTCGTAAGGACTCTAGCTGCTGCATTTTGGACTACCTGTAGCTTGTTTATTGAAGAAGCAGGACAATCACCTAGAACTGCATTACAATAGTCCAGTCTAGAGGTCATGAATGCATGAACTAGCTTTTCTGCATCAGAAACAGATAACATGTTTCGTAGCTTGGCAATGTTTCTAAGATGGAAGAATGCAGTTTTTGTAAGATGGGAAATATGATTTTCAAAAGACAAATTGCTGTCTAATATAACAACCAGATTTTTGACTGTAGAGTTAGTAACAGTACATCCGTCTAGTTGCAGATTGTAATCTACAAGATTCTGTGTAGTGTTTTTTGGTCCTATAATTAATATCTCTGTCTTATCCGAGTTTAATTGGAGAAAATGATTTGTCATCCAATCTTTTACGTTTTTAACACACTCTGTTAGCTTAAGATAATTTAGAAGTTTCATCTGGTCTCGTTGAGATATATAGCTGAGTATCATCAGCATAACAGTGGAAGCTAATTCCGTATTTTTTAATAATATTACCAAGGGGCAACATGTATATTGAAAATAGAAGGGGGCCTAGGACGGATCCTTGTGGCACTCCATATTTTACTGATGATCTAAATATAATCTAAATATTTATTAATGTAATTAAAGTCTAATTATTAGCGTAAGTATATATGCATGCATGTATGTATGTATGTATGTATGTATGTATGTATGTACGTACGCACACATACAGAGAAAAAAAAACAGCAGCCATCAGCTCCCAAACTCCACTTCATCTCTTGCACAGTCACTCGATTTCCTCCAACCAGGGAGGAGAGATCCGCCAGCCCTCATCTCAGCTCATTCCTAACGTGGAAAAGGGACAGGAAAGACGCCATATCAATCCGATAGATTCCAACAAATCATCTCCGGATCATTTTTTGATGCCGAATGCGTGTTAAAGAGCGCGTGCAGTGCGGCACACATCAGGCTACTTTATTGCCATAGCAGCGGCGCGAGCTGCCTGTAGCTGGCACAGGAGCTTCAGCTAGCGACGGAACAAAGAAAAAACACACTAATATAACCGTCTGCTGAGCGAACTGCTTCCTTGTTTTCTGAGGAGGAGAAGGCAAGACCCTGAAGACCAAAACTGACATGATGTTTCCACAATCCAGGCACTCGGTGAGTGAAAACCGAGCGGTTTTTTGGCGCGTGTGTTGATGTTGTTAGCTGTCTTGAGCTTAGCATTGGCAGGAGAGGCATCCGTCTAAGTGTGTATACTGAAACTTATCGCGAAGATTAAATATTCATCATACATTTTATTACATCACCCTTTTAGGTTTCCAAACCACACGGTTTGTTTTTGTATTTACCTTACAATCCACTAATGTGTGATTTGGCAGTGCATGACTGTTTGCAAATGGAAACAATGTAGATGTTGTGCGGCCGTGACATTTAACAGTTGGCCAATTGTGTATTATTGTATGCAACTTAAGTCCCAGAACCTCCTAGTTCTGCTTCATTATTTTACTAACCGTTTATAACCTTGTACAAGGCATGAAATTATGAGATTGTGCCAAATTCATGTTTATAATCACATCTCACAATCTCACTTTTCTCACTCTCATCATTTTGCCAATGGAGTGTCAAAATCCATGTTAACTTACACTACAATCACACTTTTTAAAGAACACGAGCTGATTTATTTATTTAATTAAAATTTTTTGTAAGAACAGCAAGACTTTTGCCAAAAACCCAAGGTGTAAATCTGTAATGACATGCATTTGCATTGTGCAAGATGTTTTCCCTGCAGCTAATCAGAGGTGTGTTGCTCTTTTAACCCAAGTAGAGAGAGTCTGTATTACTGCTTATGAACTCATTTATGGATTGAGTTACACATTTAATGAGTTGCTTCCTCAGCCTAACTAACCTGGGTAAGTGATTTAAAGTGGGGTTTACTCTGTTGTATTTCTAGACTGGTTTGAATGCAATAACTCATCTCATGGTAAGTTTCTTGCAGGCTTGTTGCTGATTAATGAGCTAATATGACAGATATTTTGATTCGGCGCCCCTGATTAATGCCGTATGGCGGGAAATAGAAGGGAATGAGATGCCACTGAGCAACATGATTTGGTTTGCTTTACAGATTTAATTTGTACATTCGTTTGGCCTTTATAAAATCAACATCCACAACTCATTTTACATCTAAAATGCCATTTATATATATATATATATATATATATATATAATATTAGGGTGACACTTGATCGGCTTGTGTAATGTGGACTTTGTGATGTCATACAGAAAGGAAAGTTATTTTGGCAGAAGAAGTTTGTTGAAAAACATTTCTTAACTTGAACTTGTGGTTCGATTATGTGACACTCATTTTTTGTCATTTTAATTTATTTTAAAATATGTTTAAAATGCTATTCATACTTGAATGCACCTTATTCATAATGAACATGTTTTTATTTTTGAATCAAAATTGTTAACATTTTTAAAATTCTTAAAAATCAAAAAATCATAATGAAGAAAGGTTTTCTTTTCAAGAATGCAATTTTTTCAGAATTTATTTTTTTCTTGAAAAAGAGAAAAAAAGTCATTAATCTTGCTTATAACAAAATTAACATAATTTGACCTTTTAATGACAAGGCAAGGTTAGTTTAGTTTGTAAAATCTGGCACGACCCCCCAAAAACTGAAAGATTTTAATGAATGTGTAATATTTATACAGGCCAAAAAAAATGTACCATGAAAAATATAGGCTAATTTAAAATGTTATTGCATTTTAATTGATGGTTATACACCACGTCTTTCTTTTTTTTATTTTGTATGTCTGACTTTACTCTTCCCTCTTGTTCGACCCATGTATTAAGGAAATAAACTGGATCAATTTGGAAGTCACACCTGGACCCTTTTGCGTAGGGCCAATTGCCCAAAAATCGCATCCAATAATATATCCGTCGTATTTTTCAGGTGTTTGAGCTGAGGTCGTGAACTGAACAGCTCCTTTTCGGTCTGATAATGAACGGCTGACAGGGAGCATGTGAAAATGTGGGCCCGGTTGTAGTCGGCACTATTTTGTTGCCACGTCGCTGTGACTCCATAGCAATGACTTCTCACCAGACTTGACACCGAAAGTATTTACTCTGACCAGCCTGAACGCCTCATGACTTGAATGGTCCACCTCGGTGTAGCCGTACATGCAGCTTTTTGATTCCTGCAAGCCCACCCGTCCATTTTTTTTCAAGGTCACCTAACAACGTTGGCGAAATTTTCAAACCCATATGCTCCCAAATTGGAGTATTATTGGAGTATTACCCTCCGCACCAAATTAAAAACAGGGATTACAGATTTAACCCCACACGTCCGGAAGGCATCCAGCGGTGTACAAATTGCGTGAATGTTCATTCAATGCTGTATGAACGTTAAGGGAGTAAGTTCCTGCAACCATATCTGACTGTGTTGTGTGGCTAAGGATGTTTAATAGTGTTTTGTCCTCCATTTTGTTCTTTGAATCCAGATTCAGATGAGGGATGTCATAATGGTGGGGATTTGTGAATTGGAGTGCGCCATTGATTGTGGCTTTTCAAGGAGTCGCTTCTGAAAGCCATTGTTGTAGTAATGGCTAAAAAGAGAAGTGAGAGTTGGCACTGACATATACATGCACCAGTGTGTGTGTGTGTGTGTGTGTGGCTCTCGACCTGATGTTTTGGTGGGGGCATTCGGGGCAGATTTATTAAGTCTGCTCGAGTGAGCAGGACAGACCTCGGTCTTTCTCTCCCCAAATCCCTAAACGCGGCGGATTATCCCTGTGGTCCCACATCTTGCTCATTAAATAAACTTTGTTTCTTACACAGACACACACACACAGACACATGCATACGTGCATGAGAAAGAGCCCACTTCACCGTTTATCCCCTGCACACTCATGCATGCGTGACGAAAAACTACTTTTCTTGTCATGCTAAGATAAAAATGGTTTTAAAAAGGACTTTCCTTGTATAGCTGTAAAAGTTTGAATCTACCTCTTAGCATTTGCTGATTTAGTCTTTTTTTCTTTCAGTTCCTGTCTCTTTCGTACTTTACGTCTAGGGCCCTATGAAATCAGTTTTATTATTTTCCAAATTCCAAATTATTTTTTTTTCCATTTTAATTTGTCTGGATTACTTTTTTTTTTTTTTTTGCTGTAATTTTTTTAATTTATTTTAATGGTTAAATTACATTTTATAAATAAAAAATGTGTACAACCGTATATATGACAACAGTAATATATTTCAGGCACAATAATTTCAAGTTAAACCAAACTTTTATTTTGACGGGGTGCCGTGAATACCTTTACATTTCTGTGTGCCTATGATATTCATGTTCACGTCCTTGTTTAGTGAGACAGCAGATGCTGAAATCACCGTGAGCGTCACGCGCGCTTCAGTGTGTGTGATAAAGGAACTCACACTTCTGCTCCATTCATTAACACAGACACACAGAACATGCAGGATTCAAATTTAAATAGACTATTCCAGCTTAATATTTACAGATATTAGTCCATATCGTGATTTGATGTAAGTGCAATGACCTATTTTTGATGAATTCATTCAAAATTTGGCAAATTCCGTGCCATTCCGCGTTAAACTGTAAATTCAGTTTTTATGACTGGATTCCGTGATTCCATCCGCGTTTTCTGCATCGCGAAAATCATAGGGTCTAGTTGTGGTATGCTAGCTCTATCTTGCAATGGACGTACACCACGACGTTCCTCTTTACGTTTGCCCGCGCTCTCATATCAAAACACAGCTGATTCCTTGCAGTATGTCATTTCGGACGCAGCGCTTGTGTCTCCTTCGGCTTTGTGGGTGACGTAAATGCGTTGTCACATTAAAAAAATAATTGCGAAAGACGTCTTGCTGACGTGAGATTTAAAATAAATTAAAAGAGGCTTCAAGGCAGAGGAATTTGCCTCGATCATTTTTTGTAATCGAGTTACTCGAGGAATCGTTTCAGCCCTAATACTTTTATTACAAAGTATATATTTTAATATTTAAAAAAAATTGTCTATATAAACTGCATTTTTATAAAAAAAAATATTTTACACACACACACATACATATACACATAAATACACACACACATACATATACACATAAATACACACACAAACACACACACATACATAATAAAAATTTAGTTTTTGTAATTATTGCCTTTGCAGTCATGACTAATAATCTGTTTTTAATTAAACTGTGCCAAATAGCATAAAAATATGCAGCAACACTCAATGTTTATTTCTGCAGGTTGTGGATGGCATAACTGCTCATTAACATCACAAATATGTCTTCGAACACTTTTCTGGACTAAAAAAGCGTACGTGGAGAGGACAAGGAAAAACCGCTTCCTTTATTTCCCAGGATTTTTTTATTTTTTTTTGCATTTAAATGATAAATTCAGGCCATTTCAAAAGAGCAGCTCACAATATGCCATCCGCCCTGAATAGGCTCGGCCTGTACTGTGGTGAAAGGATGAGGCGCGGATGCCTTAATTAGCTTGTCTGACTGTTTGTGTTTCTCCTGGCCTTTGGTGTGAAGGACGCATGCTGCGATAATTGCGTCGCAGGATTATTTTTACTAGCGCAGGTTTTTTGCCAGTTGCTCGTGGCTTATTGCCTTTGTATGTTACACACATGTTTCTGTGTGTGTGCGTGTGCGCACTGAGACAGACGGGCTGCATCAGTATTCTCTGGCAGTGATGGACTTGCGCTGTGGGAAAGCTGCGCCCGAGAGTAAAGCAGTGGTCTGGAACAAAGCAGCCTGGTGGGGGACTGTTTAATGTGGCAGCACCTCGCTCCGACCTGCCTGTCGGCAGACACACCAGGCTAAAGAAGCCTTGCTGAATCACTTCCGCCTCCACAGCCAAAGGCTATGATCGTCACTGTTCGTACACTTCTCATAGTGCCTTCAGTGCAAAATGATCACATTCTCACTGTATCCTTGCGTATATTTCAGTGAAGTATGGTTCTGTGATCAGCAGTTAATCTCCATCCGAAGGTCAGAGGGCGTTCACACGCTGAAACTCCAAATATACGTTGCAGAAAATAAAAAAAATACAGCAGTTGCTGAATAAACAGAAGATTTAACCGCTTTCATTGATTCAACATGACTAATAAATAGAGCTGAAACAACGAATCGATTTAATCGATAAAAATCGATTATTAAAATAGTTGTCAACTAATTTAGTCATCGATTCGTTGCTAAATAACTTTTATTTGCCGTAAGCGGCTCATTTCGTGCATATTTCAAATCTGCGGTGACCAAAGTGTGGCAGTAATGAGCCACCGGAGGTTTTACTCAGCCAGTACAGCAGGAGAAGTAGCGAATAGCCAATAGCTGGCCTCGTTTTATGTCACGTGCTTCCCGAACAGCGTCTCTGCAGCATTTAGCGGGATGTGGGAGACTGGGAGTACTTTACTTTGAGCCTTCAAAAAAGAAGAGTAACCTGTAAACTCTGCACTACTGCACTGTTTAAGGGGACGTTCACATATCGCGTCTTTTGCGCGCTCAAGTTCGTTATTTCCAACACCGCACCGCATCGAGTTAAAAACATCTCAACTTTTCAGAATGCTGCAAGCGCATCGCGGGTCATGTGACAAGAACTAACCAATCAGCTTCATCCTTTCCCGTAACAACGTTAAAAGCTCAGTCAAGATGAAAGGAACAGCTGATCATAGTTGTATATGGATTTCCATTTTGAAATAAATTTAGTAGCAGAGCTACTGCAAGCGATTTTTTGAGCTGCAAATCCATTTATCATTTGCTGAAATTTCCGCGTCTTCAAGGAGAGAGCACGTCATGGTTGCTTATCAAAGGCAGACGCCTCAGGGGCGCTTCTGCCCGAGCGCTTTGGAAAGAAGGAGAAAGCGATGCGCCTAGCGTTTTCCACGCGTTTTTAGGCACGATATGTGAACGGCCCCTAAGACTTTTATTTGTGCAGATTCTCCAGTACAATGTTGTTTGCAAATGTTTAGTCGTAAAAGCTGATAACATTGCTTTTTAACAGTTAACATTTAAAGCTTTACAAACATGTTCTGTGATCAGTTTGTAGTTTACCAGTTCAGAATTCAGTCGTGCAGCCTAATTATGACTGAATGAGAGAGGTAAATGTTTAAAGATATTTGAAATGCACTTTTTTTTCTAAGTATTCACTGCTCTTTTTCACACAGCAGGTTTTTTGTGTGTGACTGTCCAATTTTTTTTTCTGGACAACCTTCTGATGGATTTTACTTTAAATTGTGAGTTCCATTCAGGTTTCATGCCACTGGCACTTTATTCGAAGGATTGTTTACAATTTCACAGCAAAAGCTATAAAGCTGTTTCCCAGTAAATAATAAAATACAATGCACTGCAATTTTATTCTGTTTTATTCTTATTCTTCGTGAAAATATGTTCTGAAAGATTCCTTAATAAGCTTTGTTCGGGATGTTAAACTACTTTAGGAGCTCTAAGGACTGCCATGGTGAAAACATTATTTTAAATCTCCTTGTGAAATTTGCTAGAGTATGGGTCAGTGTTCTGATTGCAGAAGAGTTCGAAAAAGGATTACTAACACAATAAAACAACTCCAGGTATATTTTTGATTAGGATATGACAGTGCAAAATGGTTAAAATCTCTTAAAAATCTATGCTGAAGGATAAAGACCATTTATTAATAATTTACTTGGGGGGGGGGGGGGGAATGGAAAAAACTAAAATATAAGTACATAAACCGATTAATCGATTAATCGTAAAAATAATCGACAGATTAATCGATTATCAAAATAATCGTTAGTTGCAGCCCTACTAATAAACACACGACTACAACAATATATGGTTCATCTGAGTTTGTCTTTTAATTTTTATTATAATAAAGTATATAAAAATTCAATACTAATCGACACCGCCTTTATCACTGCTTAGAATACTATGAAATACATTTCGTGCCTTATTTTGTGTAAGAAGCCACATCATCTCACAGAAGGATTTATTTCAAATACTCGACTGACATTGAAAAGTGAGTATGGAGTTAAAACATTATTAAATGTGGTACTTTCACGTGCTTTCAGGTGGAGCGGCATTTACTACACAGTTCACTGACAACGCAAACAGCTTTCGAAATCGCAAAACAATGTCTTCGATTTCATAATTGTGCAATTTAATCATCTGTAATTATGAACACGATTTTACATAGCTTGTCAGTGAACTACTGCTCTGTGTAGTAAAGGCTGCTCCACCTGAAAGCAGGTAATGCAGTTTACTTCTAATCACAGAACCAGCTTTACTGACAAGATGCGCATTAATTGTGCAGCCCTACAATGAACAATGAAATTATTTAAAACATTTAAAGGTCCCGTTTTTCGTGCTTTTTTGAAGCTTTGATTGTGTTTACAGTGTGCAATATAACATGTGTTCATGTTTCGCGTGTAAAAAAAACTGTTTTTTTTCACACCATTCACATATCTGTATACCGTTGTTTTCACTGTCATAAAAACGGGCTGATGACTTCCTTGTTCTATGAAGTCTCTCCTTCAGAAATATGTAAGTAGTTCTGATTGTGCCAGCGGTTCCTGTGTTGTGATTCGACACCAACTTAGAGCGCGCTGCCCTCCTGGAAACACGATTGGGCTAGTTTTGGAGTAGTTTTGAGAAGCAAGTGGACAGGATTTGTTTTGAAAACCTGGCAATCCTGATCTGAACCATAGACAGTAAAAGAACGCACGTGCTGGAGATGTTTTTACTGACGAGATGCGCATGAAAATCGCATTTGATTTTTTTGCACAGCCCTAACATCTAGTTAACAAAACTAAACAGCGTTGCCCTTTGTGTAATAAGTAACAGAAACTGTTAAATGCATCAACTTAAATAATAAAATACACTTACCGGTTGTGGTCCATAAATAACGCCTTCTCCAGACAAAGAACTGCTCCATGTTTCAAGAATAATCTTATTGCGAATCCGGCATTAAACTGATTGAGATTGAGGAAGCTCGCTGTCCTCAGCAAAATGTGCTGCACATAGTTTTACATGTGGATTATAATTTTCAGGAACAGAGTTAAACATAAATTATAAACATTAATCTCCAAGTACAGCATCCCTGGGAAGCCCAAACAAAGATGATTGGACTCCGAGATGAGAATAACAGCGTTTCAACGACATGGCGACAAACACAAACGCAGCTCTTCCTCTTTTCCGTCAGAGTGCAACAAGACCACTCCCCCTTTTTGTGTATTCCTGTGGGCGCAAGTTAGTCAAAAAACTGTTTTAGTGACGTCATTACTGCAGGAACTAGAGGGATGTAGTCCAAACGGGTCGTGTTTTGTAGGCGAATTCTGTTAAATAAAATATCTCACTTAGCATTGAACTTTGAGCTTTAGAATTTTACTGATATTATTTATACTCTAACAACAACATTACACACTAACTAAAGTTTAAAACATGGGATCATGAAGAACGGGACCTTTGAATGCTTTCTTTGTGGCTTTTAGTTCATTGCAAACAACAATGAGCAATATGAACAGTGACATCCAGTTGAATCATGTTTTAGTTATTTGAGTGACTCCCTCACTGAATGTTTTTCTGTCATGTTTAGGGCTGTAGCTATCGAATATTTTAGTAATCGAATATTCTACCAAAAATTCCATCGATTAGTAGAGTAATCGGATAAAATTTGTTTTTTGCTTAATTAAAGTGCAATAGTAATTATGCAAGAGAAAATAAGACTCCTGGGTCTCTTAAAATGAACAACTAAGTTTACTTTTTTAGAAAAAAAATATTTTTACTTTTTAAATGCATAGAATGCAATGCATACATCAAAAAATAAACAATTAATTATTACCCATTGTTTCTCTGTCTGTACTTGTACTGTGAACAATGACAATAAAGTTGACAGATGAATTACGTGCATTTAAGTGCCATTCAGTTGGGGTTTTAAATAAAGCATTTTCTGAGATGCACATTAAACATTAAACACATAAAACATTAATTTAATTTATCTTTTAATTATTGAAAATTAAGCAAACTTAACTTTTTGGTAAACAAAGGGGATTTACTATTAAAAATAAAACATGGAAGAAATGTTGTGTGATTAAACCTAAAAAAAATAATGTTTTATTTTTTTTTTAGTAGTAGGGCTATGTACATTCTGCTGAACAATAGTAGGGCTGCAACTAACGATTATTTTGATAATCGATTAATCTGTAGATTATTTTTACGATTAATCGGTTTATATAAGTAAATTATAAATAAAGGGTATTTATCCTTCAGCATAGATTTTTAAGAGATTTTAACCATTTTGCATTGTCATATCCTCATCAAAAATATACCTGGAGTTGTTTTATTATGTGTTAGTGATCCTTTGTTGAACTCTTCTGCAATAAAAAAACAGACCCATACTCTAGCAAATTTCACAAGGAGATTTCAAATAATGTTTTCACCATGGCAGTCCTTAGAGCTCCTAAAGTAGTTTAACATCCTGAACAAAGCTTATTAAGGAATCTTTAAGAACATATTTTCACAAAGAATAAGGATAAAACAGAATCAAATTGCAGTACATTGCATTTTATTATTTATTGGGAAACAGCTTTATAGCTTATGCTGTGAAATTGTAAACAATCCTTTCGAATAAAGTGCCAATGGCATGAAACCTGAATGGAACTCACATTTTAAAGTAAAATCCATCAGAAGGTTGTCCAGAAAAAAAAAATTTGAACACACACTAAAAACCTGCTGTGTGAAAATTGCATTTCAAATATATTTAAACATCTCTCATTACCTCTCTCATTCAGTCATAATTAAGCTGCAAGACTGAATTTTGAACTGGTAAACGACAAACTGATCACAGAACATGTTTGTAAATGTTTAAATGTTAACTGTTAAAAAGCAATGTTATCAGCTTTTACGACTAAACATTTGCAAACAATATTGTACTGGAGAATCTGCACAAATGAAAGTCTTAGGGGCCGTTGTGCTGTTGCGCTCCTGAGGCGTCTGCCTTTGCTAAGCAACCATGACGTGCTCTCTCCTTGATGACGCGAAAATTTCAGCAAAGGATAAATGGATTTGCAGCTCTAAAAATCGCTTGCAGTAGCTCTGCTACTAAATTTATTTCAAAATGGCAATCCATATACAACTATGATCAGCTGTTCCTTCATCTTGGCTAAGCTTTCAGCATTGTTACGGGAAAGGATGAAACTGATTGGTTAGTTCTTGTCACATGACCCGCGGTGCGCTTGCGGCTCTCTGAAAAGTTGAGATGTTTTTAACTCTATGCGGTGCGGACGCGCCTGGAAAAACGGGCGGCTCGCGTCCGCGTCGCTTCCATTATGAGCGCGCATTCCGCGTGCCTACATTGGAAATAACGAACTTGAGCGCGCAAAAGTCGCGATATGTGAACGACCCCTTAAACAGTTCAGTAGTGCAGAGTTTACAGGTTACTCTTCTTTTTTGAAGGCTCAAAGTAAAGTAGTCCCACATCCCGCTGAATGCGGCTGAATGCTGCAGAGACGCTGTTCGGGAAGCACGTGACATAAAACGAGGCCAGCTATTGGCTATTCGCTACTTCTCCTGTTCTACTGGCTGAGTAAAACCTCCGGTGGCTCATTACTGCCACACTTTGGTCACCGCAGATTTGAAATATGCACGAAATGAGCCGCTTACGGCAAATAAAAGTTATTTAGCAACTAATCGATGACTAAATTAGTTGACAACTATTTTAATAATCGATTTTAATCGATTAAATCGATTCGTTGTTTCAGCTCTAAACAATAGTAATACATCTCTGGCAAATACTTGTCTTTAAACTTAACAGGACTTTTATTTTGACGGGTTGACATACCTTTACAGTTCTGTGTATGTGATGTGACGCTAGTTTTACTCAAATCAAACGGTCAAATGCTCATGAAGTGACTCTCAGAGCAGTTCTGGAGATGTAGTTCATGTGTTCACGTCCTTATTTAGTGAGACAGCAGACGCTGAAATCACCGGAGTGTCACACGTGCTTCCGTGTGTTTAATGAATAAAGACGCGCTTCTGCTCCATTTCATAACAGAGACACGCAGAACATGCAGGATTCATATTTAAATAGACTGTTCCGGCTTAATATTTACAGATATTAGTTCATATCGTGATTTGATGTAAGTGCAATGACCTATTTTTGATTAATTCATTCATAATTTGGCAAATGTCCGTGCCATTCTGCGTTAAACTGTAAAATCCGTTTTTATGACTGGATTCCGCGATTCCCTCTGCGTTTTCTGCATCGCGGAAATCATAGGGCCCTATTTGTGGTATGCCAGCTCTATCTTGCAATGGACACACGCCACGACGTTCTCTTTACGTTTGCTCGCGCCCTCAAATCAAAACACTGCTGACTCCTGCTGACGTAAACGTGTTGTCACATTAAAAAAAAAAAATAAAATTGCGAAAGAACCTGACGTGAGATTTTAAATAAATTAAAAGAGGCTTCGAGGCAGAGGAATTTGCCTCAATCATTTTTTTGTAATCGAGTTACTCGAGGAATCGTTTCAGCCCTAATCATGTTACATGTATTTTTAGAGAAGTTTTTTTTTTTTTTTGTCTTTGGTATTTGTAAGAATGTACACAGATGCTCTCGATGAAGTTGTATTTAACTCACATAAGTGTTGCTATTCTCAACTGAAATGAATAAACAGTCATTTTCTTTAATTGAAATAAAGCGTAAATAAGAAAAACTTAATGAAAATAAAAGTATTGAAACTGAAAAAAAATAAAATAAAATTCTACATGCTTGTTGTAAATAAATAATACTAAAATAACACTGGCTCACAGTTGAATGTTAATCAACCAGTCTGGTCTTATTTTGCTTAAACCGAGAAGTCCATACATCTAAAGGGTTCTTTCCAAGGGGTCATTATTTGTGGGCAGTTGCTCGCCTCCCACGGCCGTGCCAGTTGTTACAGGGTCGGGAGTAATCGGCTGTCTTCCGGAGTCTCTGACCCATGCCGAGCTCTTTATCAACATGGCATCAATCACGATTACAACTGTTCTGCCTATAATCTCGCAATCACCTTGACCTGCCTGCTTTTAATTTTCAATCGTGAGTTGCCATGCTGTACACTTTTTTTTCTTGACTGACGGTTCCCATCAGGAAGTGGGATAACACCATTCCCTTCAAAGTGAAAGGGGGTGAGGGTTTGCAATAACCTAGGCTGGGTCGAAGGGATAATCATCAAAATCAGCTTCCTGTCCCAAACATGATTAGCTACCACCATTATTTCACATTGTGGATTCCGGTTTAGTAGTCCCCATTATGCTTCTGCTACTGTGAAGAAACACTATACTTTAAGTCTAATGTAATTACTACACTGTAAAAATGGTATGTACTATCTACTTTTAAGCATAAGCAAAAATTAAGCATAACAATATTACACATAATATTTTTGAGTAGTTTTTAAGGCTTAATTTCTTTAATGGAATGTACCTGAATAAATGTAAAAAAAGTGTCTGTGATTTCGAGTTAAGTCCTGTTTGTATTTGCCTACGAGATAGTTTGCACAATTAAAAGACTGGATACAGCTAGATAGCTGAAGTACAAAAAAAACTTGTTACTGCACTAGCATAGCAAAGCTAATCCACAACCAAAAGCTCTACTCTTCTGTACAATAACGACAAAAACTTCAACATAACAGAAGCTCTTTCAAATGTAAAACATAACTGAACATTAACAGATTTTTCCCTTTCGATTCAAAATCCAAAAATGGTATTTCTGATTTTTGCCCGATCATTTTCAGCAGGCGAAATTTTGGTGCATCCCTAGACCACTGTCCCATTCAGTTATACTATAAATTATATACACCCCAAAACCAAGAACTATTGGGGCCAGCTGCATAAATCTAGCCTCTATATTACGACCGTGTCTTAAGAACTAGCAGTTAACCAAGGGGTAATCAGTCTTATTTTCGGGACTCAATTCTGGCTAATCTACAGTTTTTGTAACTGAATTAAAAAAACAAAAAACTCCTGTTTAAATCAGATTTTTAGTAAAATTACTGAGCGCTAATTTAAAGCAAACACTTTACTATTAAACAAATGTGTTTATGGGTCACTTCACGCTAAATTGGTAAATTGACAACTATGATAATTGTTTATTTAAATGATATCCACCATCTGTAGGACTTGTATATTAGTCTGGAGCCCTGTTGGTTCAAATAATGAATAATTAGAAATGGAGGTTAAAGTTAGGATGCAGTATTTCAAACAGCATGCACTGTTGTGTACACCACATTTTGGCTAATGTAACAGTCTTTTGCATATTCTATTTGTATGTGCTGTGCATAGTATACAAACTGTATACTGCAGAAATGGTAGTAGTAGTAGTATGTTATTCCAAACATAGCATCAGATACAGGAAGACTGGGGGTGAGGATTTGCTGTAGTGATCCTAGTGCCTCTTGGTTTGGTGCCATTTCACCGAACCACATTCACTGTAATTCAAGTGTAAAGACTCTCTTCTCCTCTTCAGATAACTACATCTGGGCTTTTGTATGTAATCCCTTGGGATGGGAAAAACTGCCAACATTAGAGTTTTCAAAAGAATTTTCTAGAACATTTCTTTTTCTGTTAAACTCTGGGGTGGGAGGCACAACTGTAAATTACGGGAATGATGAATCCCATTTAGCCACAGAAGACTTACAATTTGCCCACCAGCGCATAAAGCCTTTTAATGGTTTAATTGCATCTCAAAGGAGAAATGCACAGAAGCAGAGTCAAATTAGGGATTGTCCCATATTTTGGCTCTTGTGCTGCATGAGTGCATCTGTGTGTGGTTTCCTTTTTCTTTTTTTTCTTTTTCTTTTTTTAAGTGAATATGGGATTTGCTCTAAAGCTGAAAATCATTAGACTAAGCTTTGCATCCTTAAAGGTTTCCGTCACTTTATTAAGGCTGGTGTAGCTTAGTGATTAAAGATTTAGTCTGGTAACCAAAAGGTTGCAGGTTTGAATTCCATAAAGCAGTTCTGTAGATCAATTGATAGAGAAGAGCGATGAATCACTTTTAAAGAAAGTCAGTTCAGTCAGCTGCTATTTTTTGCAATATTTCCGAGAAGCTATTTCCAGTTATACAAGTATAGCTCCTATTTACGTGAATGGGAAAAAGACAGAAATCTCCTGTGTGAAATGTCACGTTTCAATAACTTATTTCAAATTAGCAATAAAATCTGACAACAGTGGCAACATAAGCTGTGATTCATTAGCTCAAAACCCCACCCCCAAAAAACTGTTAGGCCTATATTGAAATTCTATACAATTTGATCCTAAAAAAATTAATTAATAAAGATAAATAAATAAATGACCTCAGTATATTAACTGATTGTCCGAAATTAAAATTTAGAGCCCGACTGATATGTTTTTTTGTGGGGGCGATACCGATATTAAGGAGTAAAACACACGGATCAGATAATTTTTCGGATCAGCAAGAAAATAAAAATAATACAAATTTGACTTGCTTTCCATTTATTACTTATAGCAAAGTACTTCTTTGATACCACAGCAAATACTACTAGATTAACTAAGAAAGTTTAAACATGATTAAAGCGACAAGAGAACAGCCAGTAAAAATAACAAATACACAAATTACAAGCATAGTTAAATACAACACAATATGCTGCAAAAAAAGGTTTGTAGTATTCAAATACAGAAATTTAATAATTAGGGGAAATAACACTGCATAGTGTTTACTGTATAAATCAAATATAGATTTTTATCACAGATGTTTTGGTGTTTGATGATCATTAATTACAGTAGCAGTATTTATAGGCTGCTGTCCCTTTAAGACCTGATGCACAGATCTGTTATAATGATACACATCACATCCCATTTCTTTCTCAGCTGTTTTCTAGGGTTTTCGAATCTTCCTGATATTCGACTGATGGTCGAATCATATGCTTGGGGGCGGGGCAAAACACATTGAGTCAAGTCAGACATTCAACAGCCATAACTACTGATGTTAACACACAGGGAAAATGTGTAACAAATGCCTCGCAGATACAAACGGGGTAAATAATGTTTTTATGTTTTGATTAAAAGATAGTTAACACTAAACGTCAGCGAAATCCTAACAATTCAAAATTTTTACAGTAGTGCTCTCATTATAAAGTTAGCCTATATGACAGTAATTATTAATGTTCTGCATTTCTGTTTTGAGCTGTGCGCGCTGAAGATGACCAGTAGAGTGAGCATTTGTCAGAATGGCATAATCATAAGAGCCCGCGAATATTCGACTGTGAGATTGGTAGTCGAATCAGGCTCCTCGAATCGAAGCATCGAATCGTCGACTATTTGTCACCCCTACTGTTTTCATTCACTAGAGACATAACTGACTGCGTTTACCTGAATGATTGTCGAGATGGTTATTTTGTCATAATTTATCAGTGATCTACGGCTCTGTCTATCAAATGCCGCTCAATTTGAAAGCAAGTGATGGCGATTTAGCGGTAATCACAGAACTGGATTTGATCGGTGAGTGATGTAGAATAGAATGACTGTGCTGCGCCTGACAGGGCTGTACTGCGAGTAGCAGCCGGAGTAGCTCTCCTGCTCCAAGTCTAAGTGCTGCGCATCCTGCCCCTGACAAGCATCAAAAGTCCAGTCGTCACCGGATGACAGGTTTAGACCCAGCTTGGCTGTTTATCCTGAAACGTTTTTAATTTGGCATTTACGTTAACGTGCATACATTGCTAACAAGTCTTCACTAGCGATCATGCTTGTGGTTGCCAGATGAAAAGAGCTCTAAGCCCCAAAACAGAGATGGCGGAACAAGTGCTGATGATGATATGAAAACAGCCTATGAGTTTAGCGATCTCTCCACAGCGATATTCTGCTTACATGAAAGTGTCATATAGACAATGTGTGTGTTTTCACAAGCCATTTGTACTGTTTGTGTTACCAAATGGGTCATGATCAAACTTTCACTGAGTTTCAATAATGGATCTGTTGTGTTTGAGGAATAAATGTGCTTTTCCTCCCTTTGACAATAAATTTACATATATTGGAATTGCTGGAATTTATATTAAGAGTTTCTAAAGTTTTTTTTTTTTTTTTTTACCAGTTTTCGTGTTGAAAATGGCATGGCAATGTTAGTTTTCAGTGTGAATTCACGATTTTTGAGCAAATTTACTGTGCGATCTGAGTGGCTTTTTCCCATTTGCAAAATGTAATGTGAATACAGATGACAAAACACTAACCAAAACCAAGAGATTTGTATTATCATAGTTAGGGATGCACCGAAATGAAAATTCTTGGCCGAAACCGAAAACCGAAAAAGAGAAAACCAAGGCCGAAAACCGAAACCGAAACACCGAAAGAAATTATCCCAATTATTAGTACCATTGCATTTATTGCTATGACCGTGTACTAACTTTACTAAAATTAAAACATTGCAATTGCATAAATTAATATTAAAGTTTCAAAGATAATTACAATTACATAAATTATTAAAAAAAACATAAAAATGCATAATTACAAATTATGCAAATATTTATTAAGCACATTGCAACAATGCACAGTATAAAATAAAATTCAAACTAAAATTTAATCCCACTCATCTGTATATTAAATAATAATGTACAGGCCTACTGGCCTGCAGAAAGGTTTTAAAATTAACTGTTCTCTCATAAAAAGTGCATTTAGGTGAAGAGCATTTGAAATTTTTCTCTGTAGTACTAGAAAGTGCATTACTTCTCCAGTAGGCAAGACTGTTATCACTTCTGGGGATGGGGACTTCAGACAGATAACCATCTAGCTGTTGAGCAGTTGAGCTTGTCATCTGCCTGACATTTGAGAAATATTTGAGAGAGTGTATTTAAATAGGGCCAGGGCATAAATAAACATTTTTATCAAATTAAAGCAGAAATCTAGCAAAGAATCTAGCAGAAATATGGCTACAATCTGATATTATGCATGTATATGTATATGTGTGTGTATTATATATGCAGAGACGAGTCTTTTTTTTTTTTGCGCTCTGTTCTCAGTCTCCTGCGCTTGGCGCTTCTCCGTCTCCACGCGGGTTCTCCGCATCCAGCGCGGCCTGGAGCATTTCTCGTGTGCTCTGCCATATTTCCGCGTCCAAGTAATGGTCTTTATAACGCGGATCAAGCACATTCGCGATGAAGTGCGGAGGATCCGAAAAGATCTCAGTGAGACGTGTGCTAACAGACTCTATAAGACTGTACTTTTCTTTGTTTTCACTTCGTGGTCCGTCTCAATCTCTTTGTTAGGAGACGCTTTAGTGCTGCGAATAAAGGAATAAGAATAGAGAGAATGTTCTCTATTAAGACCCACTGGTGTGAAGTGAATGACGCGGGGAGCTCGTGGTCTGCGCTATGCAGGTGCACGTGCAGGTCGCGGTTTCTGTTTGCGTCATCATAACATTTCGGCCGTGTTGTTTCGGTAATAAAAGTGTTTCGGCCGAAAACCGAAAATGCACTTTTTGGCCATTTTCGGCCGAAAATTTTCGGTGGCCGAATATTCGGTGCATCCCTAATCATAGTTGGTTAAATGAAGTCAGTGTATAGTCAGTGGAGGTTGTTTAAAGGACACCTTAAATGTTATTGCATTTCCCTGCTGAATAAAAAAAAGAAAACTAAACTCAGCCTAAGCAGGTTGACAGATTTTAGTTGGTCATCCAGCCTGGTCTGGTCGAAGCTGGTCAGAAGGTTGGTTTTAGAGGGGTTTTGACCACTTCCTTAGCTGGTCAGGCTGGGATACCAGCTGGAACAACCAGCTTGACCAAGCTGAAAGACTAAGTCTAGGCTGGTTTTAGCAGTTTTTTTTTGTTTTTTTAGCTGGATAGAATAATCGTTATTAATAATTGTGATTTTGATTTAATCAAAATAATCGTGATTATAATTTTTAACCGTACAGCCCTAATAGATGGCACATAAAGAATGAAAAGGAAGTTTTCATTCCCACCCCCCACCCCCCCCACCGCATAAAAGCAGGATAAAACTCTTGCTGTCCGTTGACGTGCAATAAATATCGAAAACAAATTCTTTGACATATAGCAACTTTTTTTTTTTTTACAGTAACGCAAATAGTTACTTTCCCTGGTAACGAGTTACTTTTATTATAGAGTAATTCAGTTACTTTTTGGAACAAGTAGTGAGTAACTATAACTAATTACTTTTTTAAAGTAACGTTCCCAACAGTGATTATAGTACAGTACCAGTCAAAAGACTGAACGGACGGCCATATCTCCAATACTTTCCCATTTGTGTGTTCAAACATTTGAGCGGTAATGTATGTATGTGTATATATGTGTATATATATATATATATATATATATATATATATATATATATATATATATATATATATATATATATATATATATATATATATATATATATATATATATATATATATATATATATATATATATATATATTAGGGGTGTAACAGTAGTCACGGTTCGGTTCATTTTCGGTACAGTAAGGGAAAGAAATGCAAATTAAACTGCAGGTTGTTTATTACTAGAAACTTTTTTTAACAATTTGTTTACACTTTTTTTTTTTTAAACACTTTTTCACAAAATATAAAAAAAAAAAAAAAAAAAAAAAAAAAAAAAAAATATATATATATATATATATATATATATATATATATATATATATATATATAATAAAAAAGAATAAGAAATAAAATACTGCTGCAAAGTTCTCCACTAAATAAAATACTGTCTCAAACCAATATCACATAATAAAATATAATTAAAAATATAAATAAATAACTATGATTACAGTGCAGCATTACCAATCCCAGCTTGTAGGCCTGCTCATATTTAAAAAAAATAAATATAACTTTTCACAAGTGTAAAGTGCAGCAACAACAGTTTCAGTTTTTAGACCTGCTCAGATTTCGCTATAGCGTTGGCCCGATCGGAATTAAGAGCAAAGGTCTGTTTAAATGCCGACGGGAGCTGCATTTGAATAACGGTCATTTTTTTCCTAGTTGTAGTGATGTTCACACTCTCGTGATGCCTATTGAAAACTTTAGAATCAGCTGCAGGGGGGATTTGCGCTGAACAAGGAGACTTCCGCTGTACCGAAACGGTCCGGTACGAATACACGTACCGTTACACCCCTAATATATATATATATATATATATATATATATATATATAATATAGAATACAGTATACATAAACAGAATATATACATAAACGGAGATATGTAATGTAGGCAATAACAATGTTAAACAATAAACTCTATTATCCAAAATGAGTCTAACATCCGTGAACAGAACAGTAAATTTTAATTTTATTCATCTTTAATTGAATTAAATTCCTTTTAAACTTTATTCCATTGAAGTTTATTTCACTTCGGAACATACTTTTTTCCAGATTTCCACCAAACTCGGGAGATCCCTTCAGCTGGAGAAGCCCTCTCGAACACCATTCTCCACATGTCGGTAGCCCCCCGGGATCGCTAGATCGGTCAGTGCCGGACCTCGAATTTAACCACCCGTAACTCCCGAACCCCGGGGACTATCGACGCGGGGGGTGGTCTCATTCAAAAGATGACCTCTAGACATACACTACAATTGCGTTCCAGAGGGTTCCTTGAGCTGAAGGGATCCCCGAATTTGGTGCGGATTCTCCGTGCCATTGAAAGTTAAGGAGATATGGCCGTTCAAAGTTTCAATGGTTTTCCATAGCTTTACAGCGTTTCATTCAGGTCGCCAATAGCAAACAATGCTGGACAAACTAAGTATTTACACCATTTCAAGCATTTTATCTGCATTATATCTTATTTAAAAAAAATATCAGCGGGCATATTCGGTAAAACCGATTTATCAGCGACAGGCTCATATCGGCCGATAATATTGGCAAAATGAAATATCGATCGAGTTCTATTGAAATACTATACTATTTGGTCCTACATAAATAAATAAATAAAGAATATCAATATATTAACTGATGGGCCCATATTTAAATGATATACTATTTAATCCTAAATAAATAAATATGAATATTCTTAATATATTAAATGATAGGCCAAAACAAAATAAAATGTATATTTTTTTAATGCTATAATTGAATTTAGGCATCATAGCTTAATTATATACAGTATGAAAGATAGATATTTATTTAGCTATTTATTTTCAAAAGATTACATTAAAGAGTTAATTTACTTATCTTAAAGTGATTTTAAGCAACTGGAAAAATGAATAAATGTAAAACACCATTGGGCACTATTAACTCTAGATTATTCTATAAAAGGTTAACTTTGTAATAAGTATACTTAAAGTTGCTTTGAATACAAAAGTCACTTAAATGTCAAAATACCAAAGTTGATAATCATGACAAAAAAATGACCATAATTCTGCTCACTATTAACTTCTTTAGTACCCATAAGCACGTGTTCATTTACACAGCATGTGCAAATCTGAAATTTTTCAATGACCGTTTTAAAGTGCTCTCTTTGTTTAGGAAACCGCTATCAGTGTTTAGCGTATGCTTAAACATCCTAGGTGACGTTATGTATAACAAGCAGGTCAGCATGGCTGCTGTTGAAAGCAAGTATTGTAAGTATGTAACACCAGTGATCTCCCCAACAACTTTCCCCATCTGCCCCATTCCCTCAGCATTCCCTAAGGAAACCGTATCTCCCGTAGCCACCCAGAGATGTGAGGGCCACTGTTAGCGGAGTCTGAAAAAGATTGACTGTTTGGGCACTAAGTGCTGGCTGTTGACACAAGCCTCTCTTTCATATGCAGCAGAGCACAGAGCGCTCGGGCTAAGTACACAGTTTATGTTAAAGGTTGGTCCACTCGTACTGAGAATTTCATCTGAGTGGCTCGGGATTTTTTCAACGCAAAAATGCAAACACTCAAAAGGAGTCAAGAACGGGTTGGCAATTTGGAAAATAACATGATGAATCAGCTGCTCGATTGTTCATAAGAGATCAGAGCGCCCAATAAAAACAACCAGTCCAGCATGCTGATAGATGACAAGTGTCCGAATTTGTTTCTCTTTTGTTATCTTTGCTTCCTTTTACTGATAGGCCTGGAGGATCAAAAATTAAAACCTAATAAATAGGTCACACAATTGTTATTATTATTATTACTATTATTTCCAACTTCCAAAGATTTAAAAATTCAAATTTTTTAAAATGTCAAATTTTGACTTGTATATAAATATCTGCTTGTAGTATCTGTAAGTTTTGCTAGTATATTTTAGTGTTGTTGTTGTTGTTTTTGTTATTATTATTATTATTATTATTATTATTATTATTATGCTAAAAATGGCGATAGAAAATATGCTATCAAAACAGTATTGACCAGTCATATCCACTGTAAAAAAAAAAAAAAATAATAATCTCTGGAAGCTGGTTAATATAATAATAATAATAATAGTATTAGTAGAAGTAATGGTAGTAGTAGTGATACTAATTATATAAGCTCATTTAAAATATTAATAAAATTGATAATAGTGTCTCATTTACAATAAAAAAATAGTTCCACAAAATATTGGTCTGTACCAAAACTTAAATCATATGTTAACTCGCGCACCGCTGTGACCAAAGGTTCGAGCTCATTTGACTCGTGACTGTGTGAACTCAAGTCAATTCTACTGTCAAAATGACATTTCTACTGTAGCACATTTCTTCACATTTTCAGTAGCCAGAATTTGAAACATTGGCAAAAGCAGAGATCGTCCTGGGGTTTCTTGTTTTCAGCATTACTAGAATTACATTGAAAGCTGGAAGGCCTGCATTCATCAAAATTCGAGTATGACAGTTACTTATTGGGAAAACCACCAACATGTCACCAAGTCTAGGAAAAATCCACCCTGAAAAGCGCGAAACAGTTGCAATAACATCTGCATTTTCCCTACAGGTGTGGCCCCCACACTAGGGAAATAAGCTCACCTGCAAGCAGAATACATGTAATTCAAAAACCTCGGGTGATGTCGCGCTCCAGACATGACAGACGCCTTCTAAATTATGAGTTTTGAATGTTGCAGAGCAGTAAGCCTTCGAGATTTCTTTTGCTGCTTTTTTATTCAGTACACTTGAATTCACTCTTGATTACAAATCTCCCTGTGTTTAGAAAGCCGCATCTGTTTTGGCCGGATTTTTCTGTTCTTGGCATTGAAACCGCAGCTCTGGTCCGTCCCTTGGATGCCCAGCTGATGCTGTGACACGTTTTCTGAATAATGTGATTGACCGCCGTAAATTACTTTTGTTCCAGGCTTCATCGCAGCAGCTGAAGTTCACAACGTCAGACTCATGCGACCGCATCAAGGACGAGTTCCAGTTCCTTCAAGCACAATACCACAGGTACACACACACACACACTTTCAGTACCTTAAAGCAATAGTTCACTTAAAAATTACTGTCTGGCATCATTGATTCACTCTTGTGTATATTTGGCTTAAATAAATATTAATTCCCGTTTTTGTACTTGGACTTTATTTCAATTATTGGAAATTTTTGTTGTAGTTTTATTTAAGAATAAAACCCTTTTCTGTGGAACACAAAACGAGATGTTTTGAAGAATGTGCTGGTTGCTGTTTTATAATGGAGGACTGAAGCTTTCAAGATTGAAACATAGCGATGTCTAGTCCGTGAATTAATCATTATTTTGAGTCAGAATTGGTTCATAGAATCGGCTGATTTGGTTGTCTGAATTAAAATGTTTTTTTTTTCACAAATCTGACTAATTCAGTTCAGTTGAATTCACTCAATTATCCGGTCGAAGCAGTTGGAATAGCTATGTATTCATGGCCCATAATTCATGAGTCGTCTTGTTTTTTTCATTAATAGAGCCAGTTCTTAAGAGTAATTTGTTCTGGAATCTGATTAAAATAGAAAAGAACAACCAGCACATTACGAGTCTGCAAGTAATGATTCAGTGAGTGAGTCAGATGTCTGTTATAGCGAGGTCATTCTGTGAAGGAATTGCCATATGGATTCTGACCCATGTCTTTCATTTTGATACTTGAAAAGAACTGGTTTATAAGGTTCTTGATTCTAACTATAGTAGAAAAGAGCAACCAGCACATTATGAGTTGGAAAGTAATGACTCGTGATTCAGTGAGTGAGTCGGATGATAATTTGGTAACTACTGATTCAGTTAATTCTGTGAAGGAATCACCAGATTGACTCTGACCATTAACTCATGAGTCTTTTATTGCGCGATTCATTAAAAGAACCAGTTCATAAAAGTAATTTGTTCTTGAATCTGGTAAAAAAAAAAAAAGAGCAACCAGAAATTACAGGTAATAAAGTAATAACTCGTGATCTAGTAAATCAAATGTAAATTTAGTAACTGCTCTGATTCAGTGAGTACATTTTGTGAAAAAATCATCAGACTGATTCAGTCCCATAACTTGTGTCGTCTTGTGCAGTCCATTAAAAGAACCAGTTCGTAAGAGTCATTTGCTCTTGAATCAGACTTCACTAGAAAAGAGCGACCACCACATTATCAAAATTTCTCATTTTGTGTTCCACAGGAGCAAGCAAGCAAGCCATATAAGTTTAGAACCACATTTATTTTTGAACCGTTTCTTCAAGGCAGTCCTCTACAAAGCACTGTGACTAAACTCACTATTAGCAGGCATATTTTGTTTAACGCTTCTAACAAGCTTCCCCAATGCCTTTATTCCCTTGCCGATTAACATGGAGCGGCTACTGTGATCTGATCCATCTGATGCTTTGACTAGACGAGACGGAAGACTCTTTTAAAGACACAAAGACGCTGCTACTGTCCCGTCTTTAAGGCAACTTGTCTTTCCCTCCCTATTCCCATGACAACGAGAAAACCCTCATTTAACCCTGATTCACAGAAGAATAGGCCCTATGGTTTTCTATGTGTATTCAGAGCATGGATTCGCCGCCATTGACTTCACTTGAGATTCAAAAGACAAGGACTTTTTTTGGTGCTGCTTTCAGCCTTTTAAAGGAAATGTACTGCAGGCGCTCCCCAGAGCCTCGCCCGAGCTGTCGTTCCCTGCTACAAATGCACAAATAGATCAGGGAATACATAAATCAAAATAAGGATGACAGCAGGAGCGATTTGGAGGCGGAAAGAGGCGGCAATAAAACTCCATCAATGTGTCATTTTTTTGCCGTCTCTTTTTTCCGGCGAGAGCATCTTTGGAAGCTTCAGGAGGTCTCAGCCAATCAGTGGCTGGCATGGCCAATCACAGGTAGCCTGGCAGCAGGGAGGATGGTCACCATGGCAACCCCCAATATATGTTACACAGTCATAACAGCCCAGATTTTTTGGGATAAGTGGAAGCAGCAGACTGGGGAGGTATGAAGAGACAGAATGCTTTTCACATGGAGACAAAACAAAAACCTCTAGTATGTCGTGGCACTTTTTTTATTTTTATTTTTTATCTATAGATCAGTTATGGTTTCTTGGCTTGTTTTCACCCTTACATTTTCTCATGCAACACTCTTTTCCACATGGAACTTCTAATTGGATTTCCCAACATGCTGAAAATTTTAAATCAAGTTTTGGTTTCCTTTGGGAACAAAAGCAGTAATGAGTCTTGAAAGGCTAGATTAGCTGCGGTGCTCAAATGGGACATTCTGGTTCGATTCCATTCGGCATTGTATGAAAATCCAGTACTGACACTTTCTCTTAAATATAATATATGTTATGTATAAATAACATTTTATATCTATACATTATATATATAAAGAAATTAAGCCAAACATCTGTTAAATTTTATCCATGAATTGATCACACAAATATTTGACTGATTTAATGTTGTCTAATCATTTCTTTCTCCAGTTAATTAAAGTGTTTCCTATCTATCTATTTATTTATTTATGTATTTTTACAAATTAGCGAAGTTTTTTTTTTTTTTTTTAATGTGGCTGATTTGGGGTTCTGATTTGGGTTAAAAAAAAAAGCCTAACTAAAAAAAAAAAAAAAAATATATATATATATATATATATATATATCAGGGATGGAAATTAACTTTTTTGTCGCTGGTGGATTTCAAAATCTACCAGCCACTCAATGTTTTTACCAGCCACTTTCTTGTTTTTAACCGACAATGTGTAACTGCGTGTGATGCTCAAAAATGTACAAAACTCCTGATAAGATAATAATAATAATAATACGATTCCTACTAATAAAAACTATAAAAACACACTAAGGATTACTAAGGATTTATTTTATTATTTATTTTATTTATTTATTTAGTTTATTAACATTAAATTCTTCTCTCTATTTATAGACTCCAGTACCAATAGAATGTAAAGAAGCCCAAAATCTTAAAAATATCTGGTGTCTTCATTTTTTTTTTCTTCCATTGACCAGTCTTTCTTTTCTCTCTCCAGTCTGAAGCTCGAATGCGACAAGCTGGCCAGTGAGAAGTCAGAAATGCAACGTCATTATATCATGGTAAGTCTGCACAGAACGTGCTCTCCTCCAGTGGGACGTGCCTTAGGCTAGATGTGCCGGAACATATTCACATCCGCCAGAAACTAACCTAGCCCTTACCTGTCTGATTCCATTGTGTCTTATCCTCTGTCTGCCTCTGCACTGTCTTTTCTGCTGCTCTATTACCATTCTGTACCTCCTGTCCACCCGGAGGCGTCATGCATCTGAATTTATTTTTTTTTTTTTAAAGGGGACATCAGTGGCATAGCTGGGCTCACTTGGTATTCTAGGCAACTTTACTAAAGAAAGTTATATTACGTTTTCTTTATTTACTTGTTTAATTATTTACTTATTTCAAATCTGATGGTTCTTTATAATATTACTTTTTATTATTATAGTATATTTACTTATTTACAAACAACTTTGTAGTTTGTGTGTTTGTGTGTGTGTGTGTCTATATATATATATATATATATATATATATATATACACACACACACAATATATATATATATATATATGTATGTATATATATATATACATATGTATATATATACATATATATATATGTATGTGTTTTTTCAGTTAAGTGATTCTTGCAGTTTTACATTATTACATTATATTATATGATTTAGTTTTTATTTATTTACAAATGGCAGTTGTTATTATATATTATTTCTCAGTTTAGAGTTCTTATGTGACAGCTCTTAGTCTTATTATGTTCTTTATGATATGGTTGTTTATTATGTTATATTTATTTGATTAATTACAAAAAACATTAGCTCTTAGAAATTATATATATATATATATATATATTAGGGGTGTAACGGTAAGCAAAAATCATGGTTCGGTACGTACCTCGGTACAGTAAGGGAAAGAAATGCAAACATTAAACTGCAGGTTGTTTATTACTATAAACTTTTTTTTAACAACGTGTTTACAATTTGTATTTTTTTAAATACTTTTTAATAAAATATATAAAATAAAAAAATAAAAAAGAAATAAAATACTGCTGCAAAGTTCTCCACTAAATAAAATACTCTGTCTCAAACCAATATCATATAATAAAATATGAAAAATATAAATAAATAACCATGATTACAGTGCAGCATTACCAATCCCAGCTTGTAGGCCTGCTCACATTTAAAATATATATATATAACTTTGCCAAAGTGTGAAGTGCAGCATCAACAGTTTCAGTTTTTAGACCTGCTCAGATTTCGTTATAGCGTTGGCCCGATCGGAATTAAGAGCAAAGGTCTGTTTAAATGCAGACGGGAGCTGCATTTGAATTACGGTCATTTTTTTCCTAGTTGTAGTGATGTTCACACTCTCGTGATGCCTATTGAAAACCTTAGGCCGGTGACACACTGGCATATTGCACCTGTCAAACATAGTCTATTTTGCCGTCAATACTGTTGACAGTGTCCTTTATCAGTAGGCTTTATATTTATGCTCAACATGAAGTATATATATTGTTGTCGTGAAGACAAGATCCTGGTCTGTCGGCGGTCTCCTTCTATGTCACCTACAGTAGCAGCAGTGCGCCAGCGCCGCGTCAGGCACGATTCTGGTGTGTAAAGACACAGAAAACGCAAAGCAGCCATCACGCAACTGACAAACAGCAAAAACGGCAGACTAATATCCGCCACTTAATATGTTCGTTTGGAAACACGAAAATGTATATGTTCCGCAAACAAAATATTGCATTCAGTGCACACGTGCACCGTACCGAAAGCCCTGTACCGAAACGGTCCGGTACGAATACACGTACCGTTACACCCCTAATATATATATATATATGTATATATATGTGTATATATATATATTTATTTATTTTTCACAAATGGCTTAGTTGTAATTGTGTATGTTTTCAATATGTGATGATTTTTCTATATATATATTTTTTGTTTTATTTATTTACAAATAAAAACCTTTTTTTTTTTTATATGCATTTGTTTATATGTATATCTAGTGGTTAATTTTTTTCAACTTTGATTATTGTTATATTATGTTTTTTATATTATGTTATATATTTGTAATTATTTATTTATTATCAGGTCTTATATTTGGCAGTTCTCACAGTCTTATATTATTTTATATTGTTATATTATATTTTTATATTATCATTTATTTTTAATGCAAGTACATTTTTTTAAAGAAGCTGGCATCAAATTCTATTTTTCTCAAATAATCTTTCAGTTTAAATTCATCTCCATCTTGTATGATCTGACTTAATCTACTCCCTGGTCCTCCACCCCCATCCCTTCCTTTTCTACCTTGTCTGCCGTTCTTTCTTTTGTCCATATACTCTGCTCTCTCTTCTCCTCCATCCCCCCGGTGATATTCCCTCCCCTCTGCTCTAACCGTGTTGTCTCCGGCTCGAGCCTCATGTTGCCGTCTGATATTCTGCCTCTAATTGATCCGTCGAGCGGCTTAATCTCATTTAATCTGTGCGGCGTTGCTCTCACGCACATCAGCCAGAGCTCCCTCCCTCCCTCTAATAGCCTATCGGGTTCCCCCTCTCTGTCCGCACCCGCTGGAAGATGGGGAGGGTAGGCGTCTGCTTTGCGTGGGTGGTAATTGCTTTAGGGACCTACTGCTGCTTGGCAAAGCCGACCCTGATCTAACTCTGGCTCCATCACTGATGCTCCCTGGTCTTGTTCAGCGGCCGAGCGTGTGTTGCACTGCTCGTAGACGTGTTGATGATGAGTGAGGCTAACACTTCAGCACGTACTACGCACCAGTACGCCGCACATGTTACGCTGAGGTCCTAGATGTTCAGTTCTGTGTATTAAAGCTGTAATACAGCACGTTTATGTCTGACTTGCTTTATTTCTTTGCAGTACTATGAGATGTCCTATGGGCTGAACATCGAAATGCACAAGCAGGTGAGTTTGTCTAATATGATGAATAACGCACATCCCTGAGAGTTAGTTTACATGCTCAGATTTTTTTATCTTCATCACTTTTGCTTCACGTTTTTGAATGCTGGTGCTTTAGTCTGTGCACAAAAGTGTCAGTGGGGTATCAAAATATGCCTTAACAATTTATGAAAATTGGTTTATTCATGGCCAGCTTTGTGACTACACTTTCTAGGGCATGGTAGCTGGGATATATTTTTAATGAATATGGGACACATTTGATGGACAGCTAAATTAAATGTAAAAGAAAATTTCAGTCCATAGGAAGTAACTTTTTTGACTTTTTGTGCCTGACCTGCTATTACATTTTGTGATTTATTTTTTGTAAAGGTTATATATATATATATATATATATATATATATATATATATTTCTCAAAATTATTTACAAAACAAATTATTTCAAATATAATTTAAGATTTTCTTCTGAAAAAATAAATAAATCTGTTTCCACACAAAAAAAAGGATGTTTTCAACATTGATAATAAAAAGAAACGCTTCTGCTGCAAATCATGCCAATGATTTCTGAAGGATCATATGACACTGAAGACTGGAGTAATGATGCAGAAAATGTTAAATTCAAAACAGTTAATTTAAATTGTGATCATATATTTTTTATAAATATATAAATAAAGATATCTGAATGATGCAGTGAGTGAAATTGCTTCATTTTCCACAAAATAAGAAATGCAGCAATGAGTGTGGCTCTTCAGAACCTTGTAATGTCTATAGAATCATCTGTATGTGGACGACACTTAGTTAGACTGACTGACTGCATGTGGAAATCTAGGCACGCACCATTGCCACTGCTCCAGTCTCACGAGCACAATTCATCAGTCCCTGCCCCTTTATGTGGCACAGGTGAAATATGTTTTTAAAAAGTCAGCCAGCACAGAAGAGTGTGTGCAAGACAGAAATACAGGGCATGAATGCAAAGAATAAAGCATGCCAGTGTTTGGTATGCAGTCATTTTTCTCTCTCTCTCTCTGTCTCTCTCTCTCTCTCTCTCTCTGAAGTGTCAACATGGCAGGCTTTTGAAACAGGGTTATTGTTGCCTCTCTCTTTGTCCCACTGCATGTTTTTTTTACAGTTTTTCTCTTTCACGCTCTCAAAGGCATTTTCAGTATTCAGAAATTTCACGTTTTCCTGATAAGAGCTTTCCATTCATAATATCTTTGTCCTTTTTTTTGTAGCTAAATATGTATTTTACACACATACAGTAATTTGCAAAAGTCTTAGGCCACTAGTATTTTCACCAAAAAAATAAAATGGTTTTAAGGCAATTATTTCTATCTTTTGCTGTAGTGTGTCAGTAGTAAATATAAGTGTCTTAAGTGTCAGTTTTTAATAAATAAATAAGCTTTCCATTGAAGTATAGTTTATTAGGATCAGACAATATTTAGCATAGATCTGAGGGTGCAAAAAAATAATCACCTTTGAAGTTGTCCAAATGAATTCTTAGCAATGTAATCACTAATCTAAAATCAAGTTTTGATATATTTACAGTATAAAATTTACTAAGTATCTTCATGGAACATGATCTTTACTAAACATTCGAATTATTTGATTATATATCATTATTATTATTGGATTTTTTGTATTTGTAGTCAATTATGTACTCTGACAAGAAGGACTGTTTATATTTTTGCATCTGAGCTACTGTAGGGATTTGTGACGACTTTAAAAGGGAAGAATTTGCTGAACAGAAGTGTGTGTGCGTGTGTGTTTCTCCCTGCAGGCAGAGATCGTGAAGAGATTAAATGGGATCTGTGGTCAAGTCTTGCCTTACCTGTCTCAAGAGGTACAGAGAGATAGCAGCGTTACCTCAACATGTCGTTTATAGCATTATGCCTTTCTTAAAGGCTCACAGTTAGTTTGATTTGTCATCTTATTCATGATATTGCATATTTATGCATATATAACTGATTTGAACAGATTATATTGTAAAATCTTTACATCCCTATAAAATCTATACAGCCTAAGGGCTCGGTGCACTGTTTTGGAGGGCAGGTATTTATAGTGTAAATGCATGATTATGTTCACAATGATTAGTGTGAATGTTGGAACATGTTGTACAAGATGTGATGTGATTTTTGTGTGTGTCTATTTCAGCACCAACAGCAGGTTCTGGGGGCGATAGAGAGAGCCAAACAGGTCACCCCACCAGAGATGAACTCCATAATACGGGTAAACAAACTGTGTGTGTGTGTGTGTGTGTGTGTGGCTCATGTGGGCCCAAATGCAGGTTTGTACAGTAGGTTTTGTTTATGGAAATGCATATTAATTAATGGCAGTCTAATTATGTTTAACGAAAGGCACTATTAACGATTTTATTGTGTGTTGCTGTAGGGATTGTTTAATAGTCATGTTTGCATTTATATGGCTTTGAATTTGTTAATTCTGTCTCTTATAAATTTAAGTTTTAATTCTAGCATGCTTTATTGGCATGACAACTATACATTCATATTTTGAAAATATCTGCAGCTTTTGCTTCGTACAAGTGAAAATAACGCAACAAACAATACAAAGTAGAAAAACCGTGCAAATTTATTAATACTACAAATATAAATTCTAAAATAAATTAACTAATAAAAATTGATTCAGCAACCTTTAGAATAGAAAGATCAAAGGAACAGCATTTATTTGAAACATCTTTTTGTAACACATAAATGTCTTTACTGTCATCTTTGTTCAGTTTCTGCATTAGGGCTGTCACTTTTTATTCGATATTCGAATATGCATTCGAACATGACGTGAAATATCCGTAATCGAACTATAAATAAAATATCCGGTTTTTAAAAATGCCATATTTATTATTAAAAAAAAAAACTTAATTGAGCCCCACATTTTTGAATGGTAATGTGTATATATAGATTTGATTCATTAATTTAGAATTTGCTAATTTATGGCTTTATTTGTGGTTCATCCAGTAATACTTTAGAGTTGTAACTATATTTTACAGTAATGTTTTATAGTGAAGTAAAAATTAGCTAAGAAATGACGTAGGTAACAACACTGTGTGTGTTCTGTAGCAGCAGCTCCAGGCTCACCAGCTCTCTCAGCTGCAGGGGCTGGCGTTGCCCATGACCCCTCTTCCTCTCGGCCTCAGCCAACCGGCCGGCCTCCCCGCTGTCACCTCCAGCTCTGGCCTCTTCTCCCTCTCCAGCATCCTGGCCTCTCAGGCCCAGCTGGCCAAGGAGGATAAGAGCACACGTGAGACCTCCGACAGCCACCGCGAGGAAGACGGAGACAAGTCCGACTAGTCACCCGCCAAACCTGCTCCTTCATCCAATCATAATCCAGAGCTCCATGTAGAGCAGAGGCACTTGTTTCCCATTTTCTTTTTCTTTGTTTTCCACTTTCCTTCCATCTTTCTACCTTCCCTCTAAATTGCTACTGTGTTCACATGCCTAATGTCATTCGTTCTGGTTTATTCCACCAGCTCTCTGTATGTATTTATACCAATCCACCTTTTTATTGTGTTACGGAAGCTTGATTTTGATTTTATTTACACTATTTCTTGCCTGCGTATATGTATATATCTATATATATATATATTGTATATTTCTTACGATCGTTGTGGAAATGGTCTACAAAATGGTGCGACAGTTAATGGACCATCGACCCTTTAGTAATAATTCCTCAGTTTTTTTGTTTTTTTTTGTTTTTTGTTTTCTGCTCACTCTCTTCCTTTTAAAATCTTTCACCTTTTAAAGCCACAATCTACAATAACGGAGTCAAAAGCACTTTGGCCCCAGGCAGTAATTCTGAGACTAAAAGCAACTTTGAATCTAAAAACGTAACCGTGGCATAATCCATTTAGAGTTTAAAGGATTGGTGTTATGTTCGAAGTCATGGCTGTTGCATCTTTCCTACCTTAAAGGGACAGTTCAAGTTAAAATGAGGATTTGTTTAATTTTTGTCTTTCCAAACGTGTTTGACTTGTATTCGTCTGTGGAACACAAAAGGAGCTATTTTGAAGAAGGTTTGTGCTGTTCCTTTCCGTACAATAAAAGTGAATGGTGACCACAGGCAGCAAGCAAAATTTATAGTAAATAACTTACATTTCTCACAAAAACTTCTTCTGAACACTTGGAATATAGCACGAGTCATATGGACCAGTTTAGTTTAACTTAAAAAAAAAAAAGATATTCAAAAACTAGTCCATATGATTCATGTATTATATTCCAAATGTTCTGAAGCCATTTGTGTGAGAAATTTCAGTCATTAAAGTCAAAAATTAAAGTCATTTCACTTTAAATTTTGCTTGATAGCTGTGCTCACCATTCAATGTAACTGTATGGAATAAAAGAGAGGACGTTGGAGGTCAAGGTTTTGTAAATGATCTTCATGTCAGTCCAAACCTGTTTGACGGTTTCTTCTGTGGAAACAAAAGGAGATGTTTTGAAGAATGTTTGCGCTGCTCATTTCCATACAATAAAAGTAAATGGGGACCAAAGCAGTCAAGAACAAAAATCATTAGAAAAGTATCACAAAACTAATCCATATGACTCGTGTACTATATTCCAGGTGTTTTGAAGCTTTTTGAGTGAGAAACTTAGGAAATTAAAGATATTATCTTCTGGAAATTTTGCTTCATAGCTGAGGTCACAATTCGCTTTCATTTTAATGTCTCCTCTAGTGTTTCACCTAGTCAGTGATGCAGGTTTGGAAGGACACAAGGGTGAGTAAATGGTGACAGAATTTCCATTTTAGGTGTGAACTTACCCTTTAAACTGCTTGATGAACTATTTTGAAATGAAGAAAGAACATTTGTACTACGCCCTTCAACGTACTGTATATCAATCTACCCATTTGCCTGATTTCTAATGTGCTTGGAAGCTGTTGTGCTGTCTTAGACAGATAATATCAGATGAATCCCTTGAGATGCTAGCTAACCTGCTCACCAAGTGAAAAGGAGTGCTGTTTAAAATATATTTTCAGTCTTTTTTTATAGTAGTGTTGATCGTCTACATGGTGAGAGTCTTGTTTTTCTTAGAAGGCAAGTTGTGAGAATAAGAAATAGGGAGCTCCTTCTTTAAACATTTTTATTCACTGTTTTGATAGCACTACAGGAACAGGAAGTATGTGAAATCATAAGTATGATTTATAACAAGCCCTCCCAAAAAAAAAAAAAAAAAAAAATTCTTCTAGCACTGTATGTTACCTTAAGTTGTCTTAAGGCAAAGGCTAAGTTTTGCAGTTTTGTTTATTCAGTCTCCCAGTGTCATGTTGTATTATGTAGTATGTAATTCTACCAAGAGGGGGCAGTAAGTCCATAGCAAGTCCACACTAACACCCTCAGGGTCATATTAGTTTGGAGTTGGTCTATTTTAAGTGTCCTATGTTGATTTTTGCAAACCTATTATATAAAATATGCTTCTTTTGACCTGCCCAAAAATAAATAATTGGTCTAACATTTATTCAGTCCCGAGTAAGCATCAAGTAGTCATAGATTATGTCACATTTTATGCCAAAGTACACATCACACTTTATCTACTCTGTTTTCTTATTTGGTCCAGTCCGGAAATGCAAACCAGTCTCTTAACACCTTTTTTTTCCCTTCTAGGTCTATGCTTTTTTACTGTGGTTGTATGGATGCTTTTGATTTGGTTTGTCCAAATGTTGCAGTTATGGACACCTTCTATAACATAAATAGTTAAACCATATCAGATTCAGGAGTGAAGCTGGTTCCTTGTACCTCGTCTTAATGGGACAGTGCTCTGTTTTCCAGTTAAAAGTTAAACAGTGCCAACATAAGAAAAAATTTAAATGAAAGGCCACCTGATGATATCGTAGTGCTTTCAAAACAAATCTTCTCATGCTTTTTTTTTTTTTTTTTTTTGTGGGAAATGTTTTTGCTTTTATTCTGCTAGTGTATTTATGAAAGAAGTGCCAGGATTTATCCTTGTGGCTTGCTACATATGCTCAAATCTATCTATTGACACTTTTTTCGTTAAAGTAAGGACAAAAATTTAGCGGTTACTGCATAACTGTTAAGAGTTCAGGATCAGATCTAGCCAAATGCAAAGTGTTTTGTTATAAAGATGGGCCGCAGGTGTACTGTATGTGTACGTTATACATAGACCTACAGCTTTATGTGCAAATGGATGCTTTTGTGTCAGTCTGGAATGATATGTCTGTGTTTTAGAGGACTCTTTACTCATGAGGCCCTTTAGAACAGGTTGTCGCCCCATCCCTTCTTTCTTAAACCTATGACAGCCATCTCCTCCCAGAATTCGTTGCTTGCCTTTTGCCATTTGTTTAAAGCATTGTAAGCATTCTGTGCTATAAAAGTATTTTTGTTTGTTTTTCAACTCCTAATTTTATGTGTATTGTACAACGTACAGTGCAAAAATAATTGTGTTATAAAATAGCTTCATTCCATATCAAAACAACTACATAAACATTTACTATACATAAATTGAAATTTCTGCAGTAAGGAAATGCTTCTGGTGCCTTACAAATAAAATCAATCAAATCAATGTAGAACATGTCAATGTTTTTGTTGCTGCTGTTGTTGTTTGTATGCTTATGGGAAATAACATCGCATATATATATATATATATATATATATATATATATATATATATATATAGAATATTAAGAGGTGTATTATTAGAAAAACAATTTGTTTATTGTTTTGTTTGTTTGGTTATGCTTAAAATAAACAAAATGACGTTCCCCATTTCAGAACAGCATATTCAACAAACTTAGCAAGGTATTCTTCACCTTTCATGTTTCATAGTTTTATATCTTAATTGCACCATAAATAAGGAATTAAATGGCAGTAGAGTCATTATAGCACAGTTCAGAATCATTGAGAGATAAACACTCCACAGTGGCTAACCAGATATTTCACTGAGCGCTGGAGGTGCTCAACCTGATTTGGTTTCGTAAACTGCCGTCTCAGTCGTATCTAAATGTGACAGTGTGATCGGTGAGTTATTTCCTGCCTCTCTCTGGTACACACTCTCACACGCTCCCTCATGATTGTGGTTTTTGAATGACAGTCTGCCCATGTCTGTGTGTTTGCTGTTGCTGCTGGTAAGCCACAAAGCGCCTGGCATCTCTCTCTCTCTCTTTAGCTTTCTTTCTGTCTCAAACTCTCACAGGATTTCTCTGGATCTGAGCCCAGCGCTTAAATAAATATGAAAGTGCCCTATTTTCTGTCAGAAGGCTCTCAGAAAGGCAGGGTTTTGTTTATTCAGCTTCACTTTCTCGCATTTAGCATAGTGTTTAAATACTTAAAAGCTGTTGTGATCAATTTACAGAGCGGAATGAGATCAAGCCAGCTTTAAAGATTCAAATGGATCACAATATCAAATAGTTGCAAGCATAGGGGTGAATTTCACAAAGACTGGTTACATCTCCAGGTTACATTTACCCCAAAATCAAAGAACAATCAAACAAGAAAAGTTATTTTAAAAATCTTTAATATATATAAACATTCATTAATGTATTAATCACTATAGGAACACTTTAGATTAGGGAACGCATTCATTATTAACTATTATTAACATGCATGTTATAGCATATTGGTTGTTTATTAGTACTTATAAAACGCATATTACTGCTTTATTCTGCTTGATCATATTTTAGATCCCTTAATCCTCATACCTAAACTTAACAACTACCTTACTATTAAATAGAAGCTTAGAGGGAAAACTCTGTTAAAAGTGAATATAGTGGCCTCCATTTATTCATTTATTTGAAATAAACATTCTGGATACCGTAATGTGATGATAATATTTTTTAAAAATTAAAATGCAATTATGTATTTTTACTGATTATTCTCAGTAGGTTCTCATTACTGTAAAATTTTTATTTCACTAAGGTATGATTTTTTAATTATTAAATTAAATCAACATAAATTAAAGGCCACTATGGTGTATAAATATAATTTAAATATTATATAATAAAATGATTTATAATTGCATTATGTATATATTTATTATGTTTATTAATTTAGTGTCATTGGGATAGTATTATAGTTTTTAGTAATGTATTGAATCAGTACTTTTTGTGTTTGTGTGTGACATTTTTTAATAGTTTGTTTTTAAATATGCATCTGTTGTTTTTATTACCGTAATTTTTATTTCAGTTATAGTAGTACATTATTTTTTTTATATCAGTTTACTTTTATTTTATTTAAAGTAAAATGTTTTTCATGGTTTTAATTTTAGTTTCAGTTGTAGTTTTAGTTATGATACCCATGATATCTGTCAATGGCACAGTGTTAACAGACCTAAAAATGTTACATTTTTCACCTTTTTTTTTTTTTTTTTGAGTAAAATCTAAAAATCCTTATTTCTTACATTATTAATTTCTTGTAATTTGGGGTGACATGTTTCATGACATTCATCTGTATAGTGACTGACTTCACATTTTCTGCTGATGTAGACCAGTTTTCTGTGTCAAGTGTGAAAAGAGAGATTATTAAAAGAGGACAGGCTGTGGATTAATCATGATCGACTCTCTCTCTTCCCGTCCTCTCTCTCTTTCTGTATGTCTTACTGCTTGATAATGGAGACACATTCTGCTCTCTGCTGTTCTGGTTTATTAATGTGGCATGTCAATGCTTCTCTCTCTTGTTCTGTCTTTCTTTATCAGTTTCATTCTCTTTGTTCTATTCCTTTAGGCTTACACCAGACTCAACATCACGTTGTTCTTTTTTCCCCTCTATCTTTTTTTTCATCCCTTCATTTTTCCAGGCAGTGGCCAGAGCACTCATCTTAATCTTCATTTTTCTTTTTTTATCCTCTTGTCCTGTGATATCTCTCAGTGCTTGCAGAATTGAACCATGGGAGAGAAGGACTGTCAGACTGTAATCTGTCTCTTTTCTCATCCATCCACTCCTTTTCTCATTCTACCTCTCCTGTAAATAGAAAGCACTACTTGGCCAACAGCTCTGAGATTTGAGAGCATTTATTTCAGAAAAAAAATCCTCTAAACAATAGAATCAGGCTGTAGAGCAGTGAGACCTTAAAATATACTGGTCTGGAATCAAATGAATTCCTGGTTGCACACATCTTTCCCATAATGCATTAGAAAGGTAACCGCTATTTTAGGCTTGGTTTTGCTAAGATGCCTATTTAGATGTACACAGTCATTTTTCATGTAGAAATGTTTCAAGGTAAGGCATAATATAATAATATACTTTGAATTTTGAATTCAATACTTTGAATATAATAATATACTTTCGAATCTCATCCTGAATATGTTTAGTTAGTTAGTTGGGCTACTTTTATGTCCTTATAGGAATTTGATTCTACTTATCAGGATGGATGGATGGATAGATTTGGTTGGTCAGTTGGTAGATAACTACTTTTATGTAATTTACAAGCTTTACCGCACCTTTTCTTAGATAGGTGGTTGGCTAGTTAGTCTTTTGGGGAATTTACTACCACTCGCCCTGAATAGATAGTAGTTAATTAGTTTTAGTTAATTAGACTACATTTATGTGCTTTACTGATACTGGATAGATGAATACATTTTGGTTGGTTAATTGGTTAGTTACTTAGTTGGTACATAGTTAACTATGGACTACTTTTATGATACTTATCCATCTTTTAGGGAATTTACTACCTCTCGTCCTGGATGGATAGAAGTTAGTTAATTAGACTGTATACTTTTATATCCTTTACTGATACTTATCCTGTATGAATAGATTTTGGTTGGCTGGTTGGTTAGTTAGTTAGTTGGTAGTTAACTTAATTTACTAAATTTTACAAGCTTTACTGCCTCTTGTCCTAGATAGTTAGTCAGTTAGTACTTTTATGATGATTTGTCATTTTATGAGCTTTACTGCTTCTTGAATTGGATAGATGTTAGTTAGTTAGTTGATAGTTAACTAGATTAATATTTTTATGTCAGTTAGGAGTTTTACTGCACCTTGTCCTAGATGTATTTGTTAGTTGGCTAATCAGTTGGACTACTTTTATCATACTTTTATGGGCTTTACGGCTTCTTGTCCTGAATAGGTGGTTAGTTGTGCTGCTTTTTATGATACAATGTATCTAACTAACTATCTCTTCAGGACAAGAAGCAGTAAAGCACATAAAAGGACGTAAAAGCTCCCTTTAGGAGCTTGACTGACTCTTTGTTCTGGATGGTTATATGTTAGTTAGTTGGCTAATTTGTTAGTTGAATGACTTTTGTTACTTTTTATGTTCTTTTAGGAGCTTGATTGCCGCACCTCCTGGGTAAATGGACAGATGTTTGTTAGTAAGTCGCCAATCGCTACTGTTAGAAAGTAAGTTAAAAAGATTCCTCAGCTTTCTCACCTTAGTCACTATCTGTCTTAGGTCGGAATGTGTTGATGGAGGAGAATCTGTTATTCCTGGAGAGAACTTTCATCTGAAATTCTCATTCTTTATTCATTCGTTTACCGCCTCCTCCATCCATCAGGCGTCTGAAGTAGGAGAACACCTCGGGCTACCAGCACATAACTGCCCTTTTGCCCTTCTTCCTCAGCCATCCGCTGTCAATCTATCCATCCTTTCCTCTCCTTATCTGTCATTCTTTCCCATATTGTTCTTTCCCTCTGCCTCTATCTGTCTTTGCTTCAACTTTTCAACTCTCTCACCTCTCCTCTCTGTTCCTGTTGTTACATCCTTTCTGTCACTCATCCCCTTCTTCCCTAACTTTCTCTGAATTACAATTTAAAAGCCATTCTCAATTCTGGATGGCACACGAACCTAGTATACACCATCCCCTGCAACCGCAGGATTAGTGAAAATAATGTGATAAATTAACTTTTACTTTGTCAATGTACAACTTGTGTGGGGTGTAATGATGGTGGGAGGGGCTTAAAGGGCTGAATGAGTCCCTAGTGGACACTTCACCCATCTCTCCATCCAAACGGTTTCCCTTGAGGCTGTACTCTTGGCTGCCGCCAAACAGCAGTGGCTGGTTTGAATGGCATGTGGTCAATGTGTGGTCTGTTTACGCTGCTGGAACAGTTGTGTCATAGTCACAGGCGGCCTGGAGTGGTAATGTGTAGTGTGTGAAGACACATTGCTTGGCCAAGTTGCAGGAATCTGCTCATGAGCCAGTTCTGTACACTTTACATAAAACTTCTGTTCTCATGTTAATATATATACGCCATCTACCAAGGGAAAAACAGTATCATGCTAACCACCCTTGGTGTCTTGGATGTACACAAAGTGTGGGTCAATATTAACTAAAATATTTGAAAAACCTTTGTCTGCTAAATATGTTGTAGTGCTACCAATGTGCATAAATATCCAGGAAAAATCATAAAGCCAGGAAATTATACCATTGTTTCTTAAAAGATACGGACTTTGTTTTCGATTTTGCGTACCTACTGACAAAAATTGTCACTATATTTAAACAAAATGGAGGTTGACTCATGACTTTTGACCTTTCTAATGTTGTGTAGTTTGTCAATAAATAAATACGTATTGTTGATGTAGTAAACCGGTTAAATCTCAGATAATTTTGCCTTTTTATGACAAGGCAAGGTTTGTTCAGGTTGAAAAATGTAATGTGATAGAACTGTCACAGTGTCTGGGTTGTGTTCCCTGGGTTTCCACTAGGGGTCCTCCTTTCTCACGGTGTCTGTCACCTTATCACTTCCTGTTCCCTTATTTGGTCACTTTCCTCCAGTTGAGTATTGATTGTTCCCCACCTGTCTCCTGTTCCCTCATTATCCTTCTGTGTATTTATACCCGGTCTGTCTGAGTCTGTGTTACGGAGTCCTTGTTTAATGTTCCTTGTTGAATGTTAATTCATGTCCGTCAGTTCTTGCCCTTGCCTTGCCTTGTCTTCTTGTTTGGTTTATGTTATGTTTGGATATTCTGGTTTTGACCCTGCCTGGACTGTTTACCCCTTTGGATTACCCTTCAAATAAAGGACTTACCTGCAATTGGTTCCCTCTCCTGTGTTATCTGTAACACCGTATGTGACAGAAGGACTCCGTCATGCAAGGAACCAGCGGTATGTCTTTTTACCGCTCCCCAGCCAGGATGGCGGAGCGGAGGGCGAAGTATCTGAAGTTGATTGCCCTCCGCCAAGAGGGCAATGAGGTGGGTGCCCTGGCACAGGTGTTCTGGTCCCTGGCCGAGGGCATGGGATACAATAACGTAGCCCTTAAAGACTATTTTAATGGCAGGCTGGATGATCCAGTGTCTCAGGAGGAGATGGCGCAGTTAGAGACACTGGAATTCTGGGAATTCGTGCGCTACCTGCAGCATCGGCTTCGGTGGGATGCCCCAGCCACTTCTGTCTCTTCCGGCGGGGTGGTCGTCAGCCCAGCACCACTGCCCAGTATGGCAACCAGACAAGCGCCACAACCCAAGATGGCCGCCAGTCCAGCACCACTGCCCAGGACGGCTACCAGCCAAGCGCCACAACCCAAGATGGCCGCCAGTCCAGCATCACTGCCCAGGATGGCTACCAGCCAAACACCACAGCACAAGATGGCCGCTAACCCAGCGCCAATGCCCAAATTGGCCACCGTTCCAGCGCCAATGCCCAAATTGGCCACCGTTCCAGCGCCACAGCCCAAGATGGCCACCAACCCAGCGCCAATGCCCAAATTGGCCACCAGTCCAGCGCCACAGTACAAGATGGCCGCCAGCCCAGCGCCAATGCCCACTTTGGCCACCGGTTCAGCGCCACAGCCCAAGATGGCCGTCAGCCTAGCGCCACAGCACAAGATGGCCGCTAACCCAGCGCCAATGCCCAAATTGGCCACCGGTCCAGCGCCACAGTAAAAGATGGCCACCAGTCCAGCACCACAACCCCAGATGGCCGCCAGCCCAGCACCACAGTACAAGATGGCCGCCAGCCCAGCACCACAGTACAAGATGGCCGCCTGTCCAGAGTCATGGCCCAAGATGGCTGCTTGCCCAGCGCCGCTGCACAGGATGAGACTCTCAGCTGACCCTCCAGCGTAGAGTCAGGTGCCCGTGGACCCTCCAGAGTCGAGTCAGGTGCCCGTGGACCCTCCAGAGTCGAGTCAGGTGCCCGTGGACCCTCCAGAGTCGAGTCAGGTGCCCGTGGACCCTCCAGAGTCGAGTCAGGTGCCCGTGGACCCTCCAGAGTCGAGTCAGGTGCCCGTGGACCCTCCAGAGTCGAGTCAGGTGCCCGTGGACCCTCCAGAGTCGAGTCAGGTGCCCGTGGACCCTCCAGAGTCGAGTCAGGTGCCCGTGGACCCTCCAGAGTCGAGTCAGGTGCCCGTGGACCCTCCAGAGTCGAGTCAGGTGCCCGTGGACCCTCCAGAGTCGAGTCAGGTGCCCGTGGACCCTCCAGTGAACTCTCCAGAGTCGAGTCAGGTGCCAGTCACCGCTGATCCTCCAGAGTCAGGGCTAGTCACCGCTGATCCTCCAGAGTCAGGGCTAGTCACCGCTGATCTTCAGGGACTGAGTCAAGTCACCGGTGATCTTCAGGGACTGAGTCAAGTCACCGGTGATCTTCAGGGACTGAGTCAAGTCACCGGTGATCTTCAGGGACTGAGTCAAGTCACCGGTGATCTTCATGAACAAAGGCAAGTCACCTCTGATCTTCATGAACAAAGGCAAGTCACCTCTGATCTTCATGAACAAAGGCAAGTCACCAATGATCTTCATGAGCAGTGTCAGGCCAGCACCAATCTTCTGGAGTCCAGTAAGGACACCAGGGGATTACCAGAGTTTCGTCGTCCCGTTGGTCCAGCCGCACGGAGGTCTGCTCCGCCTTGGGGGGCTCTGGTCCTGACCACATGGCTGTGGTGGTCTTCCGCTCCACCCTGGGGGCCTTCTGCCCTGACCACACAGTTGTGGTGGCTTTTCGCTCCGCCCTGGAGGACTCTGGCTTCGTCCACAAGGACGTGGTGGTCTTCTGCTCCGCCCTGGGGGGCTTCCGTCCTGACCACATGGTTGTGGTGGTCTTCTGCTCCGCCCTGGGGGGCTCTCGCCCTGACTACACGCTTGTGGTGGTCTTCTGCCCCGCCCTGGAGGACTCTGGCCTCGACCCCAAGGATGTGGTGGTCTTCTGCTCCGCTTCATGTTGTTTTTTGCCTTTTGTTTTTGTGTTCACCCTTAGTTTTGCCTTAGTTTTGAGACTAACAGATAATTAAGAAATAGAATGTTTAATGTAAATAAATGTAGAGTGGGACTATCATAAATGTATTGGACTTGAAAGGGGTTTGGTGACGTCAAATAAAAATCATTTCAGATTCATATTTTAAAGAACAATTATGAATTAGATTTTTCATGTACTAATTGTTTACAATAAGACTATAAAGTATATTACATGTAAATAGGAAAACGTACACATTTTATTTTATGAAAGTAAATATAGCCCTTTCTGGTTGACTTCAATACAAAGCCATAGTGTTTATTTGTGTACATCAAATCCCAGGAATGTTAATTACATACGGTCGCGGTTGCATTTCTTTCAAAGTTTTTCCTTTAAAACCGTCTGGTATTTTTGTATTCTGACTTGAAGTTTCCATTCCTTCTTATTTCAGAATAGCAGTCAGTCAAAAGCAGTGCCCGAGGTTATTTTTTCCTGTCTGATATTTCCTTACCTGACACTCCGGTATGAGTGTGCGTGAGAGTGTATAAGCGACACACGGGATGTTTGTGATAGACAATCTCAAACTGTCTGAATATCAAATCTGCTTTATATTCCTATGTTCAGTGTTTCTCTACATACAATATTTAGTGTGAATATCAGTCAGAGCTGGAACAGAAGGCCCTCAAGGGCCCAGCGGAGAACAGGTCACTGACATCAAAGGGTGTTTGAGTCAGAAAAATGAAGTGATGGTGGGGGACAGATGAAAAGACACTTGAAAAAATACTTGAAGGCTGATAAATCAGTAAGAAAGACTGAGACAAACAATAAACTATCTTCACTCCATTGGTAGTCTTTTCAATTTTGTTGCACTGCTAGACATGCCTACATCAAATTGTTGTGCAATTCACTGTCAGTGTGAATGGGATAATGTCCTAATTAGGTAAAGCTTTGAGTTAGCAATGAGTAAGTGTGATGCCGTGTCACTCGGTTACTCCGTAATTAGAAGACTGAAATGTGGCCACACATTGTCTTCTCAAGTGTTAACCGATTGAACATTATGATTTGAAATTTCATTTTACAGCTGCACAAGGGCATATTACATTCAAGCTTTAGTTTCCTCACAATGTGTGTTAAATGGCTGATGTCGGACGCTCTTGTAATTTTGATTTGCCTCTAATGCAAGGCTCCCACCAGATGGGGTTATTTAGCTGGATTGTGATCTATAACAGCCCATTGCACATATTCCCAAGCCATGTTTCTGTAATCCAGCACTGTTTTAAACAATAAAGGTTAGTGCTGAAATCAAACCAAAAGAGTTTGGCTTTGAGTTTGAGTTTAAGAGATCCGATATTGAGATCCGATCTTTTCAAATGTGACCCAGGCCACTTGGGTATGTGGTCCTGAATCCGATACGTATCCGATCTTTTGAAATGCGACCTCCGTCTGAACGGCCAGGCCACATGTATCCGACCCGTACGTCATTGATACGCTACAAATGTCATAATTCTGCGTTGAAGTAGGCGGGAACAAGAAGATAAATTGATGAATTCTGTATTAGTGAAGCCACTCACATCAGTATCCCACTGCTCCACAAAACCCCATGGCCAAAAACCTTGCTCTCCTCCTCCTTTTTAATTTTCTTCTTAAAACGAGAAGATTGTAATTGTGCTGGCTCCGTTGGGAAAATAACTTTAATATTGCAAAAAGAGCTCCGCTGTTGACTACACTGTTGTTGACATCCATGTTTATCCATGTTTAATCCACGTTAGCTACTTCCGCAAACAACGAGTGTGCGAGTGACGTTGAGCGTTGAGTACTCTTCTGCGCATGCGGGTCACTTCTGGGTCCTTTCATGTTCACACAGGAAATCACAAAAGGTCGCATTTAATTGGAAATGTGAACGGCCTTGCAAAAAAATCGAATTTTCTTCAAAAAATCAGAATTGAGCATTAAGCCTTGCAGTGTGAACGTAGCCTTAGTGTTGGCTATAACAGGCGGCATTCCCAGATGGAAGACTTTTAGCTGATGAACTTAATTGGCATGACATGGGCCGGGCACCCTTCCAACTGGCCAGACCCCTCTGCAGCTGTGCATAGAGAGAGAACTTTCATCTCATTTATTTCCAAGATCCTTTCCTTGTTCAATTATGCCTTCAAAAACAACAACAACAAACACTGCATTACAGTAAAACCTCTTGAAAGGAATAAATACATAACGTGAAAGTAAAATTATGTCCTCATGTCGTTCCAAACATGTTTGACAATGTGTTCACACGGATCTCTTGCAAAAAAGAAAATGATACTTATATTCCTGGTTTGTTAAGCATTCACATGCTAGACAAAGTCATTTTTAACACCAAATATAAAGATACAAAACAATAGGCATAAGGATAAGGTCACAACCTGCATTTATCATTTGTTTTTTTGTGACAGAACTTTGCAAAAATACAGAACAATGCTGTCCACTGGGTTAAATGCGTTCTGTTGTATGTGTGGTAATATAGCTGAGAACTCACAAAGTGCTTATAAAATGTGTAAAGGGGTTAAAACAGTGCCAGGAATTCCTCTGTTGCACACTGAGGCAAACTGTAATGGGCACCGTGGCTCTTATGTTTTTGGTTTGTTTAGATGGCTTTGGTCCATGTTGTGTTCATATTTGAGCCAAACCAATGCTATCTCACGACCAATTCGTACGTTTTTTATTAGGTGGCTAATTCATGCGAATTCAGATGACCTCACTCATAAGATTTGTCTAGACCCCAGTGACGGGTAGGTTTAAGGACAGGGTTAGGTGTAGGTCATTCATACAAATTTGTAAAATACGTACGATTTAGCACAAATCGTATGAATTTGTACGAAGGAAATCATATGAATTTGTATGAATTAACCATCTTGTAAAATACGTATGAATTGCCGTGAGATTGTGCTGGCCAAACTGCACCAGAGTTCGTTTGGAAATGGGATGAACCCAGCTTTTCAGGTCTTGTTTTGTGCGCACCAAAAGTACACATTGGTAGCGTACACAACTGTTTGGTTACCAACATTATTCAAATTATATTCTTTTGTATCTATAAATACATTCTAAAATGTATTATGAAAATGGATAGATTACAAACAAAATATACACACACATAGGCTATACTGTATGTACGCACACATAGCCATTTTTATATTAATAAATGACCAGCATTTTTCCAGTGAGATGTGAGTGCACACAAGTGTATGTTAGCCTACCAAGCACACACATACACAAAATGAAAGAAAAGAGAGACTACCTTTGTCAGCGAGTATCGATTGTTCTGATAGATGTGGTCTATTCTTTAACCGAACTAAGCTCTGATTGCTAGCGAGCGCATCAGTGTGGCCGGACCTCCCATCACTCCAGTAATTAACTTCGGGCTTCACCTGTTGTGGCAGCTCGAATCAGAATAGCATCTCACACTATCAAACAAAGCACAGTCTTTCCTCAGTCATCTGCCTCCAAGTGTGTCACGAAATACAGATCTTTATCCAAAAATGCTGCCTACCTTGTGGGTGTTAATGGACACTCAATCTCTTTCCAATTTCTCATTTCTCTTTGGCTTGTACTGGCGCATTATGTAAGTGTAAAATCCACAGGCAGAGATTCTTGTGACCAGATGTAGTGTGTGTGTGTGTGTGTGTGTGTGTGTGTGAGAGAGAGAGAGAGAGAGAGAGAGAGAGAGAGAGAGAGAGAGAGAGAGAGAGAGAGAATTGAAAGAGCTCATGATGGAAAACAGTTTTTTTGTGAAATAATCAAATGAATGAGAGAGAGGAAAGAAAGATGAGGAGAGAAGGTGTACGCGCTCTGCCTGAGGGGCCAGACAATGTGAATAAATACTGAAAAATTCCAGATACTGTTTTTTGAGAATCCAGAGGGAGTTATGTGGTTTAAATGGCCTAAAAAACAGCTCGGCTTAAACTCATAGGGGAAGTGAATTAACAGGCAGAGAATAGGATTTATGCGTTTTATTATAGCCACATGTTTCAGTCTGAGGACACGACACAGCATGCAGCAAACAAAGGAAACAAACACGTTTCGGACAAAACCCAAAACTATCCAGAACTGAAATTCATTCTGCAATAACAACACATAAAGGACATACCCCAATAACGTGCCATAGTAAAACAAAAGGTCATTTTAACTAAGGCTTCTAATCTCAGTCGCTTTGCACCTACATTCCCTCTCCTCCAGGATTTGCACAATCAGTTTCATCTTAAAATTGTAGCAGATGTATCTATGTGGCTAATTCATGCGAATTCAGATGACCTCACTCATAAGATTTGTCTAGACCCCAGTGACGGGGTCATTAATTAGAGATCTGTACCTGTATGAGCTGTGTGTGTGTGTATATGTATATGTGTGTATATGTGTATATATGTATATGTGTATATGTGTATATATGTATATGTGTATATATGTATATGTGTATATGTATATGTGTATATATATATGTGTGTATATATATATGTGTGTATATATATATGTGTGTATATATATATGTGTGTATATATATATGTGTGTGTATATATATATATATATATATATATATATATATATATATATGAATGTCATTTGACAATAGATAGCCAAACGATATAGCCGAAAGAAAAGAAAAAAGTCCTGAGGTACCATATTAAAGATAAGATGGTAGTAACTCCCTTTGTTTTCCACAGAAGGAAAAAGTCAAACAGCTTTGTAACAGTATGACAGAGCCATGACAGAATTTTCATCTATTTAATAAGCAAGCCGCTCATTAATTTACAAGGTTATCAAAGAGCCACTATGACTCACCAAATAAAGAGAGGGTTTATTTGTTATTTCGCTTAATTGTTCAAGGCAGTCAACACTAGGTGCTACACGTTGCTCATTTGTCATAAGCAGTCATAGGCGAGCATTTATTCGGCGTGATTGGCAGCTGAAGGCGCGAGCGGCGGGAGGGTGGAATAATTGGAACTTCAATACCCACATTCCCTGTGGACTGTACACCGCCCTCCTCAGCGGCTGCAGCCAATCATCGGCATCGAATGCTGCGATTGGGCGGTTGCAGCCTCTGATGTCAAGAGCCAACGTGGGTCACTGCCAGTTTGATTGGCTAAAACAAATAAGACGCTATAGCCAATCGGAGAAGCACTGGAGAGTGTCCCGACAGCCGCGAAGTTTTAAGGTGGTCTGGGACAAGGTAAGGGGTCTGATTTACCTCGAGTTATTTGCTCTTTTGATATTTAAATAACGTATTTTATAGCTAAAACACATATAAATCAGTAGAATAAATTAAATTCAACGACTCTTTATATCTCTGTCCGTATTTGTGTTGTTTTCCCGCTTATGTTTAGGTTAACCACAGAATTTTGTTAAGAAAAGCTGTCAGGACATTCGCCAAACTTTGCCTTGAGATGTTTCTAGTAAAACTATTTATAAATGACTTCTTGTGTACAATATATAATTGTTTCTATTAGGAGTTGATGACATACAAGGAACTTTTATCACATTATTTGGAAACTTTTGGAGTCTCCATTGGTGCTGATTCAGATCAAATGTGAATCGGATGCTCAACTTGATTAATTGTTGTAAATGGTGTTTGTATTATGAATGACATAAATATATGTCTATTGATAGATGAATAATATGTCAAAATGTTAGAATAACTGTAAATAAAGTCAAGTGTAAATGCAGCTGTTGTGATACATGATCATACAGTTCGTCTTCCCCAGATTTTCCTGTTATCTTATTTCAGATTTTATGCCAAACTTGTTGACCCTTTCCTGGACACCATTATGCTGAAGCCCAACCAGTTCTGGGTAGATTAATGTCTCGTCTGTCATTTCCATGAAGTCTGTTTGTACTCAGCCAGATTCATTACGTACAAGTAAGAGTTGAAGGCAGAGAGATTTATGTGAATAAATACTTCTTCTCTAATCCGTGCAATGAGATACCAGCGATTAGGGCAATCCCTGACTGGAGAGGTGTCGCAGACAGAGGGATGACTAACAAGGGACGCGCGTCTGAGAGCAAGAGAATGATGAAGAGATGAGGATGATACTGATAGGGATGACTGGGTTATTAAAATGACTGAAATTAGCTGATGTGTATCTTCAGGCGCAAACAAGCGACGTGAACGTGCTCTGGATAAATTAAGGTCGTAAGTGTTGCAATTACCACTAATTTTGGCAGTTTATTTCTCAAAGGGCAGATAAATGCTTGTCTGTCAGAGGCAAATATGAGGTTGGAAACACGTGGTGCTTTCATGGAAATGCTGGCAAATTTAATAATTTCCTCATCTCTCTCGTTCTCTCTCTTTTTTCCACAGCCCCTGTTTTCTGATTTGTTTCTCCCTGAGGTTGCTCTTTCAAAGCTCAGGAGACTTAATTTAATCTCAGTTATGCTTCATTGAAGAATGAATTTAGGTAGCTAATCTCAGATAATTTGATCTTTGAAGAATCGGATGAGAGAGTTGATTGTTTCTGATGAGAAAAGAGTGCATATTGAAATCTTTGACATTTGATCCGCAGACATTTGTTGAGATCTGATCTAGAAGAGAGAGACACATGAGCTATTAATGGGGTAAGTGGGTCTTTTTATGTCAGTCAGAAAACATAAGCAGGCTATGAATCAAATCTCTTAGTTTGCCCTCTAAGAAAAACAGCTGGGAACATCGAATTCATGTTTTTTTTTGTATATGTGGTGATATGAAACTATCTGCCATTCAATGCAATGACATCAAGAAATCATGTATCATTGTTTGTATGCATGTATAGGTGTCTATTTCTGTCTCTATCTCTCTGTCTATCTATCCTCTATCTATCTCACCCGGTCCACCTTAAGTGCAGCTTGAGCAGGCTGTCATGTTTGTGTTGAAGCCAACAGGCACAATATATTACAGTCTAGGGCTTGCTGCTGAAAAGCCTGCTGGATCTTCCAGTGACCTGCCGTTCTTTCCTGCTTTCCTGTGTGTTTTTTTTCCCCCTTCTAGATTTAGATTAAAAACAAAGCCTGTTCCTCCTCCTCCTTGCCTTTTTAGACCTCAGCAAAGAAGCCCTGCAGTTTTGAGGTACTGTTACAAGGTTGTTACAAGACTCGAATGGAGGTACGTGTTTGTTTTTGTAGCTTGTTGGGGACATTTGCAGAAGGACAAGACTGGGGACAGCTGGACGTGATTCGTTGGAATTCCCTGCTCCTCCCGGTCTCCTGACCTGTCGGACTGAGAGCCGGACAGTAACAGAGTGGCACATCAGGGAATTCTGGAGGGAAATCCAGTCCCAAGTGTGAGTAAAGGGACCTGTTTTTAGAAGACCCCCTGGTCGGATACACTGACAGCCTTCTGCGGCTCGGAAAGAACAGAGCCGGGTTCCCAAACTCGATTTGGGGCTCTGTCCCCTGGTGGAGGGGGGACACGGGAGTACGGAGAGTCAGCGCATTGGTCATCAAACCCATAGCCGGCATCCCTCCGTTGATCATGTACCCGCAGGGTAGACACCCGGTAAGTGCTGCGCTCTCTTATTCTCCCACATCCTCGACAAATGGGACAGATGAAGCGATTGGGTGTAAGAGAGACGTCTCTTCAGACTTTCAGTTGCATGTATGCATATTCATCTTCACCCAGGTGTCTTCAAGAGCCAGTTGATAGAAAGTTGTGTGGGAGGAATCAAACACAATGTGTGTCTGTATTAGTTTGTGTAATAAACCTTTCTCAATGCCCCCTCTAATAGATGCCATAGTGCATTTGGTAAATCTAGAGGGGTTTAGATGTTATATATGTGTGTGTGTGTGTGTGTGTAGGTGGGGTTGGATAAGGCTAACTGAAATATTTGTTTATTTGTTAACTGTGGCCCGTCTTTAGTTTATTGATGTTTCTAGAATACAAAGAATCTACCGTGTATTGCAGCCTGTTTTAAATGTGGTTCAGCATGCAAGCCTAAACTTGTACTGTATGACAGCACAAGGCATCAGATGTGTTCATGAATGAATGAAATGTCCCTTGAGACTGATTTAGTGTGCATGTCCTATACTTGCCTCTTAGACTTCCAATGTAAGGGTGAGTTAAAAAATGTTAAAAGATTTAAAAAGTCAATTTAACCTTCTCCCTCACCTTTTTAGACTTCAGCGAAGAGGCCATTGGATGACATTATTAAGGAATAAATATAATAATATTATTAAAACGATTATACAATCATGTTCGAAGGTTCCCAGCCAGAGTGATTGAATGATATTATAATGATATGGTAAACAAACTCCAAAGGACTAGTGAAATCTGCAGCATGGTTTTATTTTTACCCTCATGGCCTGTGAAACATGACTCACACCTCTTCTTCTTCTGTAAATTATCAAGAAATCTCCATGTTCGTGAGAATTTCTGGTAAGGACAGTTTTTTTTTTAGCGGATCTAGTTCAGCTAAGCATCACTGTTACATTTGCTATCTGCATCTGTCGTTCCACGAAGAACCTTTAACATTCATAGAGCCTTTCTGTTGCATGAAAGTTTATTTTTAGTTGAAAAATGTTCTTTAGATTATTAAAATATTCTTCAAACTAAGAAATAAGGCTTTTTAAAGAACTGCTCACTGAAAAGTTCTTAAGGGGACCAAAAATGGTTATATTATAGTGTTCCTGTGGCTCAGTAGTAGAGCATTGCGTTAGCAGCGCAAAAGGTTGTGGGTTCGATTCCCTGGGAAAACATGTTAGGTAAAAATGTTAGCCTGAACTGTAAGTTGCTTTGGATAAAAGTGTCTGCTAAATGTATAAATTGAATATACAAAACTAGCTTTGCATTTTTTTCAAGCAATGTAAATGTCTCCGCATGATTCCGTTAATGTTTTACTAATCACATTGGTCCATCAGTAGTTTAGTTTGACAATTCATGCAGTACAAATCAGAGGAAGCCTGTCGGTGTGAAATGAGTGTGTCAGTCTGCAGTATCTGCCTGTTGAAAGGGTTAAGGCCTGATTTGCTAAGCAAACTGCATTGGGAGGACTGGTAATTGGTTCCACTGGATTTTTGTGGTTAGCGTTATCCTAAGCAGAGGGATTGGAAGGTGGAATGAGAGAAGCGTCAAAGTGCTCCATGCTTCTGAGCCAAAAACAATCACAATAAAAAAAGCCGGTCAGGGAAAGCTCATAATCCGCTGCAACCACACCTTCGGTTTCCGACTGTTATAGAACACAAACATCCAAGGTTGATCAAATGCACTTAACACATTGTTTTTAATCCTGAAGATGGAGAGTCTAGATGGTAGAACTGTCATTCAGTTAACGTTTAAGGGTGAGAAGTCCATAGATGTCATGTGTGAGGTGTGAGAAACGTGAACTCTTTACCGCAGGAGGTCTGTGGATATGTTGGACATGATGAGGAGTTTGAGAACCTGATACAAATGAGAGGCTGTAGTATGAGTCCATTAGCACTCGTAGCTCATGAGGCATCGGTTTGTTTGCACTATCACTAATAGTACCTGTGTTTGCACTGTGTGGATTTATGGGTGTTTTTATATGGATCCTGATGTCATGGTGAAGATGGAATATAGAGAAACCCCTGTTCAATACAGCTGTATTTAGCAGTATATATTACAATATGTCACCTTGCAAAAGATTTTTGCTTTTGGTGTGGACAGGCAAGTAACTTGAATGCTTGAAATTTGTGTTAAATGTAGTTTAAGGATTTTTCATTAATGTCTATTGTTTAGATAGGGACAGTAATTGTGAGGGATGTTTTATAAATCCTTATAACTACTGTGTACCTTTTCTTTTAGCATTACTTTTGAGGAAAACATATTTAGAGGAAAGATTGCATTTACTGCCCTCAGGAGTTTTCAGAATATAACAGAATATAATAACTCAGACATATATTCCAATTTATGTTTATTGAATTCTTTCAAAAATTTATTTATCTTGACCTTTAATGACTTTTTACAACTTGACATGACATGAAAAAGTAACAGTCCTTGGTTCATTTTGTTTCGATGTGATGAAAGCGCTTCAGTAAGAATAAGTAACCGCCAATTCATAAGTGTTTATAAAAAACAACTGACTCAGAAGAGCCTCTCATTTGGGAATCAGACTGCACTTATCATACTATGTTTCTGATTTACTGAAAATAACCACTGCATAAGATTCATTGTTTAGGAATCAGAATAGTTTTTTAGAATTTAGAATTTAGTTTCACAAAAAATAACTGTTAACACTTGTTTGGGAATCAGATTACTACGGTGACCAGGAGGTGACATGTTCAGTTCACTTAGTTTTGTCGTGGCCATGACATAATAACTCGTTGGAACATGATATGTTGTGGCCATAAGATATTAATTTATGGGAATGACATATTTACTCATGAGAATGTGTAGTGGCCAACAAGCTAACAACATATTTTTCTCATGGCCACAAGTTTAATGTGTAAACAAACCTGCATGACCATAGCTACCCGGGATTATCAAAAATGCATAAAACATTTTTATTAACATTAAACATTTAATTTAATATTTGTATATTTTATTATTATTATTATTATTATTACTTTAACTTATTAAGGCTATATTTATATATTTATGGTTGTATATGCTTATTTGGGGAAGTCGTGGCCTAGTGGTTAGAGAGTTTGACTCCTATCCTAGGGTTGTGGGTTCGAATCTCGGGCCGACAATACCACGACTGAGGTGCCCTTGAGCAAGGCACCGAACCCTGAACTGCTCCCCGGGCGCCGCAGCATAAATGGCTGCCAACTGCTCCGGTTGTGTGTGTGTGTGTGTGTGTGTGTGTGTTCAATCAGACTACATGGGTCAGACATTTTTTATTATAACTCCCGACTCGTGATATTCATTGTTTGAGAATTTAACTATACTAGTCACAGTGTGTTTGATTTACTTAAAAATGCATTTATTGAAAAAAACTAAAAGTAAAGAAAATCATTCAGTTTTGCTACCTAAAATGGCACTTAAAAACTGATGTGGTGGCCAAGCAGAAATTATAGCCTAATTTCTGGCCCAAAAAATGGTCCAACTTTCACATATGCTCTCTCAATGAGCTGGTGTGCTCTCCTTTGCTCATTTTTACTCACAGCCGTATTGTTTTAATAAATCTTTTTATTCTTGACACATTTGGATGTTAAACTTGGTTGCAGGTTTTCTTATATTCATACCTGTTTTATTATCAATATTAAGTGCTGGTCGGAAACACATATGAGGACCTTCTTTCTTTATCTATCATTTTCTTTCTTTCTTTAGTCTCAAACCATTGCTGATTTACTCTTTGAAGTATAAAAGCTGTTTTCTTTGACTGCCAATCCACGGATCCTAATCCAGTATTGGACAGCGATGGCTTTGCTCTGCCTCATAAAGCGAGCCATTCCAGATCTGCATTGTCTGTAAGTCGCAAGATAGTCCGAGTAGCCACATGACGTCCTGGCATTCATTGAGGTTTAAGATTGGGTAAAAGCCACAGAAATGATTGGAAATAGTGGAAGGACTTTCTTTCAGATTGTTTAATGAGGGTGTGACACCTAGTTCAAAGTGTTCCTGCTAAACCGAAGCACCTCAAAATGATTGTGTCTTGGGAATTTGAGGAGTTTGTGGATACACGGCATGACTTGGCAGGAAGGAAAGCTGTGTTTTTAGAGAGCGAGATCATACAGACTCACACATTCGCCCAGATCCCCCCAAGATCACACTGACACTTCTCGTCCTCCCTCTCTCTGGTGATCCTCATCAATTTGTGAGTCTTTGGGCACTAAATATTTCACCAGCAGATGATTATTTCATGGATGTCTCTATCCCCGTCTGTCTGCGAGGATGCGAGCGGAAAACAGCTCCGTAGACATCTCCATAGCTGTCGGCGCTCCTCTTTCAATGTCTTTCTCTTCTCCTTCAAGCAGATTTAAGTCACTGGGGTTTCCCCCTTGTTTATTTGCATAAACGTGAATGTGAAAGTGTGAATGTTTTTCCAAAATGTTCTGTCTCTTTGCAACCCAAAAATCAATGCAATGGTAACCAATTAGAACATTATATCCATGGCAACATCCTAGCAATGGTATAGCAACACCCTGGTAACCATCCACAACCCATGCTTCATGGTAGCAGGATTTGCACTGAAAACTGCACATTTCCTTCAAAAAATGTAAAAATCTAATGTTATTCATGGAATTCTTCTGTGTCTACATTATACTTTTATAAGATGTTTCCTGATTATATATTGTGGTGTTGTGAGAACCTACTATGGTCCTGTGAGTTCTTGCCCTGTGTGGTTGGTATTGCTTTCAGGACAGTTACTGTACACACACATACACACACACACACACACACACACGTTTGAATGAATGATGGTCAGAAGGGACATGACAACTGCCCCCTCTATCCACACACAAACACAGTGGTGTGTGTACTGAACTCATCCATTCAGCTGTGTATCTGCAGCTTAATTACTTGAAAGCTCACAGAGTGTCTGACCTCCACCAGTAGCCTAATTGAAATTTAATTGAATTTCGTTTGTCTAGACTAATTAAGCTCCTGAAAAGCGCCAGTCTTTAGCCACTCGCCGGTCACCGAGCTTCAGAGAGAAAACTGGAAGCCCGGAGAAGCATGGGACAATGGCGGCCATTTCAGGAAGCAGCAGACAGAATGGGATATGTGTTTAAAAATAGCAAAGGAAAGGACTCGGGTCTTAATGAGGAGAAGAGGTAGATAAAAATACAGTGGGATCAGATTAGAGCACACAGGTCTTGCTATTAGATGGGGCCCACGTGAAATTTGCATGTTTTCAGATGTGGATCGGGGGAAGTATGTGGATATGGTAAACATGGTAAAAATGCATAAATAGAATTGAGCCACGCTCTTATTTCAGTAATCTATGTGATTGATTCATTAGTCTTTTTGATTAACAAAAAAAAAAGAATCATTCAGAATCATTCATTCAGGAATCAACCTAAACTCTTTAGCTGTTTCCGAAATTGTATATTAAGTAGGTACTACTACTGCATAAAAACTAACTTTGTGACTTTAATAGTTTAATTGCTAAAAATAGTTAAATAAAACTATGCTCTGTATTGTATGAATGTGTGTACTTTGTCAAATTTGATGTGCTACATCTGTTATGTTGTCATAAGCTAGGATTCCATCCAAATGTAAAGCGAATCTTTTCAAAGCTCAAAGCTTTTTTTTTTTTATTAGGTGCGATTCCATCAAGTGACGGATGATGGTGGTAGTGGTAAGAAACCATCGCCGGAAAAAGTCAATTAGTCACGTGGGTTTAATGTTCGCTACATCAGAATTTATACAGTAAATGCTTTTCCATCTCCCATTATTCATATAAAAAAAAAATTCCCACAAGTCAAAAACCATTACAGGCTAGTGTAAAAACTTTTTTCTTTTCGAAATTAGGCGTTTCCTTCACTCGTTTCTGATGCGATACTTCAAAAAGCTCTTAAAAACAAAGTGATTGAAACAACCGCTACTGTGATTCTTAGCCATTTGCAGCTCCTCTCCTATGGCCTCATGGGATAGAAGTTTTGTAAAGCAAACATTTCATTTTGCTTTAATGATTCATTCTTGAGATTGGGAAGTGCAATCTATCTAGAGTTTGGGTTAAATCTTGTGAAAGCATTTTGCAGAATGAGGGTTACTATGAAACTGTAGAAGTGCTGTTGTTATATTTTTGTCCTCCCTCAACAAAAATGCATGTAGCGTTTGTAGTGAGGCCAAGATCAAAGGTAATGCCGTGGGAGCACTTTTTCAATTTTGTTTCAATGAGTCACTTTTGGTACATTAATTTAACCAGTCCAATCTTCCAGCACAGATGTATGGCGGTTTACTGATTAATAAGCCATCTCTTTCTCTCTCTTCTCAGGTACCTCTGCAGCCTGGACAGTCATTCAAGTTCACGGTGCTGGAGACTCTGGACCGCATTAAAGAGGAGTTCCAGTTCCTTCAGGCTCAGTACCACAGGTCAGATCATATGAGCTGATTAACTCCCTGTATCTGAAACACTTTTGATTATTTATGAATCTCTTCCTACAGGCTAATAACTGGCTGGATGTGTATTATACAGCATATTATACAGCAGTGTGACATCAACATTTTCATTTTATCCACTGAAATCTGTGTTGGGAATGACTAGAATTAGTGAGAACTGACTAAAACTGGTGATGCTGCTAATTTAACCACAGTTTCAAGTTAATTAGCAAACTATACGATAATCAAATAAGCTCTGCTGAACTGTCCTGTAATGCTGTAAATAGCATTCGAGAAGTTTGATTCATTTGAATGATTTGGTTTGTTGATTCTTTTAATTGAATCAGTTTGTGTTATTTCCACAGAGTGAATCAGTTTGTTCCTGTTTTTTTCTGATTTAAGTGAAATAATTCTTTCTTGTTCATTTAAGTGAGTTGGTTTGTTCTGATTCCTTGTGATTAAGTGGATTGAATCAGATTCAAGTCAGATTCAAGTCAATCAATTTGGTTTGATTTCTGCAAGTCAATTGTTTCTTCTGATTCATTTAAGTGGATTGATTCATTCTTATCATTTCAATGAATTGGTTTGCTTAGATTGTTGAATTTTTCTGATTACTTAAAGTGAGTTAGGTCATTCTGATTCATTCAAGTGAATCAGTATCCTTTAATTCATTTAATTTAATTGATTTAATCTTATTCATTAAAGTGTATTGGTTTCTTCTGATTCATTTAAGTAAACTGGTTTATTCTGATTATTTTATGTGTGTGTTAGCTCATTCTGATTCTTTTAAGGTAATTAGTTTATTTGATTCCTCTACGTGAGTTTAATCATTCTGATTCATTTTAGTGAATCAGATTGTCTTGAGTTTGTTATAATCATCAATCATCAAACGGTTTTGATTCTTGTAAGTACATTGGTTTGTCCTGTTTCAATTAATTTAACTGATTCGTTCTTATTCATCTATGTGATTCAGAAGTGTCAGACTTGGTTTCTGATACGTTGACAAGTGGTTAGCATCAAATTACCATCAATATTTGATTAACACATACAATGAATAAATTTCTACCATGTTTGTCATTCATATTTTTCTGCTGTGTTTTCACAGTCTCAAACTAGACTGTGAGAAGTTGGCCAGCGAGAAGACGGAGATGCAGCGCCACTATATCATGGTGAGCTTGTTCAACCCTAATATCGTCAGATCTGCAGTACGCTCCAGTAAATACAGCATCAAAGCCCATCTGTGTTTAAAAAGAGAGATTGTGTTTGATTTCATGTTACAGGGTGTTTGGTTAACCTGAGGACTCAGCAGGATTATGATAGGGGTTGGGGGAGATGAAAAAGTGAGGGAGAAGGAAGGGTGATATGCAAGAGAGACAAGAGATAGAAAAGAGAGAAACAAAGATCACAAGCATAGACTTGTAAATAATGAGAGGGAACAAGGATTCAGTGCTTGCAGAAAGCAGATAACCCAGAAGAGTATATTTAGCCTGCTAGACCTGCCATGTACACTAAGACTAGTTTCATCAGCCTTCCCCTTTGTTTTCATGCATTTATAGTTTACCACATTTTTCTATCTGCGTTCTTTGATAACTAGACCGGACTGCATGTTCTTCTCACCGCTCTTTAGTGAATGATTTATTTGTTGATGGGCATGAAATAGTTTTCAGAGCTCATTTGCGATGGTGCGTTAGTCTCCTGCCTAACAAAAACAAGAGAGCCAGTGAATTGGATGATATTCAAGTGTTAAAAGCTTTGTTCAGTGCCGTATCTCAGTGGTTGGCACACACACTCCTGATATTTTGAGCAATGCTGAAGGTCTTGTTATCTCTATCTCCACTATCTATCCAATAAAGCGAAACGCCCCCAGAGTTATTTTAAAAAACAAGTCGAGGTTGTGGCCTTTGTATTAATATGCTGAGCCATGATGCAGATTCAGAAGAAGTAGATTCAAATCTTTCTGGTATCTATTCAATAAAACAAAAGCGTATGATTACATAAAAAAAAAAAAAAACATTGTAGTGTAGTGTCCCTATGGAAGATTCAGGTTTGAATCTGGCTTGCGACAACCTGATCTCATTTCCTTAAAAATTATCAGTCCAATAAAGCAAAAATACATTGATTTGTTTGTATATGTTTTATATATTCATTTTAATTAATACTAATATTTTTCAATAATATAAATATATATTAAATAATAATATAAATAATAGAATCAACAAGACTGTGGCTAAAAAATTATTTCCAGCCAACGCCCAATAAAGCAATAATTAAATAAATGCATTTATTTTTTTGTTTTTATTTAATTATTTAGAACTATTTGTAATTATATTTAATTAATATTTATGTAAAGTCAATTTTAATAAATAAATAATAATTATATTTATTAATAATATAATGATCAATTAATGATAATAATATAAACAATAAAGCTAAGGCTCAAATAAATAAATAAATCATTTTGCATCTTGTTCAGTTTGGTGCCTTGGTTCTGATTAAACATGTAGCTCATAAATCTAAATCTGGCCTCATGGTTTAGTATATTTGTTGTAACATCCTAAATTATTATGCTCATTTGGAAGAAAGAGGTTTAAATCCGCTTCAGTAAATCATTGTCATTAACTATTAAATTCTAAATCCAGATTGTGGGTTGCCATATTTGTGTGTGTGTGTGTGTGTGTGTGTGTGTGTCCTGATGTGCCATCATGATCTAAACTTTAATGAGCGCCCATCTACATGATCACTCTGTGACCGTAGTGTGTAATCCAGACCCTGGGGCAGCAGAGGATGCAAAGGCTAATGCGCAGCTTTTGCAGTAACACCCCCGGCCCCAACTCAACCGTCTGATGCTCACTGCTCTGCTCCGAACATTACAGTCACAGATTGCCCTCGCTCCAGAGAGAGAGAACATAAGGAGAGATCAGCAGCAAAGACGAACGAGGAGAGTAAAAGAGTGAGTGAGTGAGTTAAAGAGAGAGAGAGTGGTGATTGAAACGCAGCAGTAAAAAAGAAGAAAGAGGAGGGGAAGATAAAGGCTGATAGAGTAGATGAAGAGGAGAAGAACTGACAGAGTGAGAGAGACGGTGTAAAGACGCAGCGGGAGACAGTAAGACGACGAAAAGATGAGGACAGAGAGAGAAAAACACAAGAAGGAGACAAAGAGGAGAAGGGGGAACCAGGAAGGCAGAAAGGATAAGACACATTTGAAAACTATTACTCCTTAGTAAGCTAAACGTTTGAGTGCTGCTATGTGTGTGAGGAAAAAGACCGAGTGCAGAGAATTTTAATTAAAAAAAAAGAAAGCACTAATGGATTGCTCCTGTTTTAAGAGAAACTTGTTGCTGCCCTGTGATGGAAAACCACCTTTATACTTCCAAACCAAACAAATCAAATTATAAAGCAAGCAGTAGTGCAGCAATACATTCATTTACTTTCACGTTTAACTCGCATTTAAAGCTACGGTACACAATTTCTGCTCCACTGGAGGCAGCAAAGCTAATTGGCAGTTTGCTTAAAGTCATTCTCTGATGCAAAAAAGAAAAGAAAAAAAGTTGGCACACCATGGCTTCAAAAACAATTTTCAAATGTGAAATATCTTTCAGCATTACATTTACTTTAGCAATTTCTGCTACTTTAGCATCACCAAAGCTAATTGCAAATAAATAAATAACATTTCTCAAAAGTTTTTAAAATTCAAGTTTAATTTACTTTCTGTTGAACTTTTAACTCTCATTTAAAGCCTCTGTACACAATTTCTGCTACATTAACAGCACCAAAGCAAATTGCAAAATATATATATATATAAAGTAAAGGTCCAAAACATTCTTGAACGAAATATCTACACAAGCTTGATTTCAAAGACGTGAGGTTCTGTTTACCTTCACCTAATTTATCCATCATGATAGGTTGGTCAAAACAACTCGGAGGAACATTTTATTGCTCAGAGTTGCTCTTTCATAGCTCACGAAACCTTTGCCGTTCTCATTTTTTGTACTCCATCTGCTCACATGTTTCTTGTAACTCTTTGTGAGACAATTGTTGACATGCTGTGAGAGTATAGAGCTATAAATTGAAGGTGCAGTATGTAGATTAGATCATTGTTATGAGAAATGTTTGAGGTTATATTGACATCTTGGAATTTTTGGGATGCCTCATGACTAATCTGACAAATCTGATCACAATTTTAAGACACTCAGATCATTGGTTTCACAATATACTTATTGATGATAACCATGATATGTAAAAAATGTAAATATCATTATCTTGTTGACACTGCATTTAAGATTAACATTGTAAATAATCCATAACATTGTAAACTATCTGGTCGACACAGTAGGTGGCGCTATTTCATTTTTACATTCCACTGCACAGCTTTTTGATTGTTTTTCTATGCAAACATGCTAGATCGAAATAAAAAGCAAGCCCCTCAAGGTAAAATAAGTAAAAAAAGAAAAATGTGAAACCTGTTTATTTTTTTCTATTCCACTGTCATAAGTTTCACATTTTTAAATGCAAAAATACATTCTGAGAGCTAGCTGTTGCCACCCATTATAAAATGGAAAAAAAAATTACTTTGGCCAAAGTAATTGTGTAGTGAAAATCTAGTATTTTGGCACTGCTAGTTGAGTTTATTTTTTATCTTTTCAATACTCTTTGAGAATACCATGTTTTTTTTTTTTTTTTTTGGTCATGAAAAAAATCTGAGAAGCAGGCGAAAGTCTCCATTTAATCTGATTGCATTCTAAGAGAAAGAATTGGACAGATATGAGAGCAAATGGGAGATATTATTAGTGTTGTTGTACACATTAATATTTGTTTGCATTAGTTTCAATAGTGTTTCCTAACAGAAAATTTCCATACTCCTTATACTTATTAACTAATTATTCAAGGTTTTATTCAGTTTGAAATTCAATTTGATAAAATGGCATTCTACTCTTTGCTTCATCTATAATTACGGTGATATGAATATGAATCACGGCTCTGGTTTTGTGTGGCTAATAACACACTCACAATTTTCTCCCGTCTGTCAGGAAACTTGCCAGGTAACTCGTAATTCAGTCTCTGATTCAAGAACAGCCGCCAACAGCACTGTCACTAACGACGCTCATGGCTTTCGTATTATATCTCTTTATTGTCTGTGGAAAAAAAGGAAGTATAATGAAATCCTTTATGATATGGTTCTTCGGTTTGAAATGATGAAGACTATAAATGTCTTAAAGCACACCTTCTCATGATTCTGTTATCATTTACTCATCCTCATGTCGTTCCAAACCTATATGACTGACTTTTAAATAGTGGTTGCGTGTCTTTCGTTTGTTGTCATATTATTCTTCAATTAAGACATTAAAAATGGTGAACTGTAGGAATTATTAAACAGAAATAAATGCTTAACTTCATTTTACTATTTAAGATTTCTGGAGTGTTATCTACGGGTACAAGTTTATATCAGAATCTCCTAATTATGAAACTTCCAACATCTATAAAAATCTAACTCACAGCTGTGATGTTAATATCTGCATACTGAAATTTGATTGTCTTGCATGCTGAAAGCCTAAAATCCTTTTTACCTTGACAAACTCTGGTATTTCTTACTGAAAATACAAATCTATTTAGTATTTCCTCTTGTGGAGCTCTTTTGGCAGTACAGAGGATGGCTATTTTTATATCGGTCGATTCAAATTGGGCTGTTTGGTGTAAAATGGGTTGCGGCAGATGTGATGAGCCTGAGAGACAAGCCCAATGGAAATTATATCTCATCAGTGTTGCCTGTCTGGTAATACTAGATCAGGATGAGCCAATCAATGTGTCTGAACTTAGAAGATGCATCCAGTACAGTGGAATGGACACACACACACACACACATACACACCTACAGAGATTTCGGCCAGATTCGAGTGACCAGCGAAAAAGCAGGATATGAGTACAAGCGACGGATGGCAAACAGCTGCCGGGTTGAACCAGGGGACACCCAGTACATATAGCCCTCGTTAGACCGCTGAGGACTAATACACACACACACACCGCGGCTGAGGCAGGAGGAGAGGCTCTGTTGAACCTCAGCCGCATTGAGCCCTGCTACATCCGCCACATGTCGCGCACAATCTGCTCTAGACAACACACACATACACTGACACACTCAAGGGATCACACACACACTCGCGCTGTAGAATGAGAATGCACATAACATTCGAGAGCTTATAGGCCTATAACAACGAGCCGCAGGAACAGGGAACAGAAAATTAAGCCATCACAAGCCGAAAGCGTGTTACTATCCGACCGCTATCCAGAATAACAACACACTCACACAAAAACAACACGCCACAGTGAAAAAGATATGAGCTTTAAATAGCCTACACAAGCATGCTATGCAAAGTGAGACACGTTTTTAAATCAATATTATTTTAAATTATTGAAATTAAATTGGTTATAATTTTATTTAATAACTTTTTTCTGTGAAATGTTTTTTTTATAAAAAAAAATGAAATTAAAAAGCTAATTACATTTGCTCCTGACACATAAATAAAATCATGTTTATAAATTCAGCCATAATTTCATACAGTTCAGCTATTTTTTTTTATCATATTCAAACCATGTCCTGTTTTCAGTTTTTTATGTCATACTAAATCTTCCAGTTTTTATGCACTCTGTCATTCAACAGTTTCTTTAGGGAGAGACTGTAGACACGACATGCTGACTGCTTAAACTATTTCAGCTTAATTTAACATCTTATTTACAGGACTGTGTGTAGGTTGAAGTAATAGACCTCTTGTCAGTTAAACTGATGAAATTCTCCTGCTGCCACGTTAAGTAGCCTACAGCTCAATTTGAGTCATGTTTGTCTGTTCTTTGATTCTCCTTGATTCTAGAGTGTTCTGGGCGGTTGCCAGGGTGTTGCTATATGATTTCTAGGGTGACTACCAAATATCTAGGACACTGTTTCCCCAAACCAGTGTAGTTTCATTTTCGTGTTAAGGCTGGCTAATGGAAGCATTTCCATTCAGTTGGTACCAATATGTCGGCCAGGTCGATTTATTGGCTGATATATGACCTATTTTTAAGGTTTTCTCCCTTGATTGATTCTACATAAAAGCATGCTGAGAACTAATGTTGGTCTGAAATGATGCAGAGACCTTTTTTGGCTGTAAGTGAGGTAATATGACCGATGCTGAATAGTCTTCTGGGCCGCCGCAGAGCTTTTTAAAACGGAACCGCTTCCAGCGGCACTGCTGCACTATCAGCATTCAGAACCAGCGAACGTGATTTATATTTGTGTGTGTGTGTGTGCCAGCAGAGCAGATAGATGGGGAAATAGTTTGGCTGTTATGTCACGCTTTATCTAAAATTCATCACCGACCAGAGCGATCAATACTGGAAATGCAATAAATTTGAATACAGCGCAACACATGTCTAAAATGCTTCATTTTATAGACTTGCATTTAAACTGCCAGTCAAAAGTTTGGATACGCTTGACTGGATTTATAGTTCTCATGATCTTAAAGTCTTGAGGTGGCTTGAAATGAGTTTTGGAGACAAGTTGTGCCTATGCATTAATGCCTTAACAAAACAAAAATCTTTACCTTATTGATATTTTATATCAGTTTTTTATAGCATAGGCCTACATGCAGAGCCGGCACCAGGGCACCTACATCGGGCATTCATATTTTTAGGTGGGGGGATGGGGGCTTTCGGATGAGAAGTGTGCAGAATGCAGAATATTTCACCACTCATTAACCTCATATCGACACTTTTGGGTTTCCAGTCACTGTCATTAGAAATGATGAGACTTTAATCCTGAGATTAAACCGCAGAGAAGGTTTGATAGAAGAGAGGAGGTCAGGCACACATCACGGATGGGAAATGGAGTTTACGGAATAATAGAAGAGAAGGGCAGGGGAGAGGAGGATTAAAGAGAAGGTCGGTAATGAGGGAGCTGACTGTAAAGACAGAGATAAAGGGAGAGAAGAGGAAAAATAATTTTAGAAAATCGAGCTACACACAGAGCAGTTACCGAGTGTGTAAGTGAGACAGACAGCCTGAGAAAGACACAGAATAAGTGAGCAGTTGTGTCAGGTTTCATCTTCATCTTTGGCAGTGTTGCTCATCTGCCTGCTGAAGCAGACGAGGACGCGTTCAAACTCTCCGTCTTCCTGTAGTTCAAGCAAGTCGTTAGTGTGTCAGGCCGCTGAGGTTTTAATTTGATTGATGGTGATTCACTGCTGTTTAATTCATCACAGTGCTGATTGATACTCTCACATTTGTGTTCCTACAGTACTACGAGATGTCCTATGGGCTCAACATTGAGATGCACAAACAGGTAAGACAAACCTGTTAGTTGAATTCACTAAACAGTTTTGCTCTTGGTGTTTTAGCACTCCAAAACGGCATCTTATTTTCCTGTTCGCATTGCACACAAATCAGATTATCAGAACTATCAGTTATGAACGATATTGTGCATGTGGTCTGACTGTTCACACCTGTAACATTTTTGGATGTGGTTTGGGGCCAGTTTTTAAAAGTCTAATTTGATGTGATCTGACAGACATGGATGTGGTTTGGATTTGGTTTGTACACATCTGATTTCATATAACCTGACCGTTCACACATGTAAGACATATGATGCATTTTGGATCTGGTTTACAATTTAAATGCGTATGGATGTTGGTTGGATCTGTTTTATAAACACTACTGTCCCAGTTCATGTAAAGCAATAGATTAAGACAAGATATGAGGGGTGGGAAGACAGAGATCTAGATGAGTCGGTGTGTGTATGTGTTTGTGTGTTAGCTCTGAATTCTATGCTGTGTGAAATTGCCACATGATTTTCAGCAATGCTCTGATGATGTTTGCACATGATTGGCATCTCAATCACAGTTCACTAAATCATTGTCATATTAATTATATTGTGATAACATATTTTTTTTTTTTATTTCTATCTATCTGTCTGTCTGTGTCTACATGCATGTATCTGTGTGTGTGTGTGTGTGTGTGTGTATGTGTGTGTGTGTGTGTGTGTGCATGGCTGTGGTTTTCAGCAATACAGTGAAACAGCCCCTCTAATGGCTCTGGCATTATGATTACAGCCAATGCAGTGAGGTGTGTGTGAGAGAGAAAGGTGGGATAGTGCACAAAAAAAAAGACCATAAAATATGAAGCCACACACATACGCACACACACATGCACTTTAAAGTGATGCCCCCGGATGCAGGTCTGGTCTTATCATTCTGCCCTCTTTATGTCTAATGGAGCCTCTTTCTCTCTCTCTCTCTCTCTGTCTCTTTCTTACTCTCTCTCTCTTCAGACATTTAAAGGCAAATATTAAGCAATGACGTTCTAATCACTGATTGTGGTCACAGGCGAAGAGGTATTCAATAAAGGCCTCATTTTCTCTTCTGCTCATCTGTCACACTGCTCTCTCTCTCTCTCAGTCACTGTCTCTTTCATCCCTTGTCTCTCTCTATCTGTGCTTGTTCTCTCTCTTGAATTCCCTCCTTCTCTCGTTTGGGCTCGCTCTAGTGATGCTCACTCTCTCTTTTTCTCTCTTTTTTTCTGGGCAGTGTGCCAGCCTCTCTTCCCTTGGCGCTCCGCCAATATCCCCCTCTCCTCCCCTCGCTCTCCCTCTCTTTCTATCTGATTGATGGCCCTTCCATTCGGAAAAGGGAAAAAAAGAAACCGTAAAAGAAAAAAGAGCAGTAAAGCAGTGAAAATCAGACACGCTCACAAAGGAGGACACGAGCATACATATATACACAAAACCCTACACACATGCAAAGGCTCATGGGTAATTAAATGTGCGGAGGGGGAGAGCACTTACAGAGGGGGGATGTGGGCACATTCCTGCACATGTGTGCACAAACAAATATGAATACAAACTAAATACAAACTCATCCAAACAAGAGCAGTTCATGGGGTATCTGACAACATCATGTACCCAAAAACTTTTTAATATAATTAATTTAATATATATAATTTTAATATATTTTTATTTTATCTATTAATATAAATTGGCTTTCAAATAATTTCATATAAATAGTCATAATTATAATTAATTTTTTATGTAGATATAGACATTCTTTATTGTACTTTTTATAATATTATTATTTTTATAGTGTGTTTGTGTGTGTGTGTGTGTGTGTGTGTATATAATGTTTTTTAAATTATTAAATTCTATATAGTCATTTTTTTTATTTAATATTTTTATCTCATTTCATATTAATTTAGATGGATTCTTTTTTTTTATATATTTTATTGCTATTACTATTTTTATTGTTATTTATGTTAGTTTTTTTTTATTTCAATTTTAATATTTCAATTTTTTTATATGCAAATTTCAACATTAGTCCAGTTTATTTATGAGCAAATATTATACTCGCCCATTTAATTAGCGCAGACGACCCAGAACTATGATTGTTGCTGCCTTTCTGACATACAAACAGGTCATGAAGTCATGTAGATGTAGTAAAAATATGATTCATTCCATTTGGATAGTAGAATGTTAAACTGCTCAACACACACACAGCAAGTTTATGCAAATGTGGAGACATGTTCAAACACTTACATGAATTCTAGATAAATATATGTGCACACACAAGCAGCGGGGCATCTGCACCTACTCAGGTCCTTTTGATCGCGTGACAAAGCTATTATGCTAAAAGGTTGGCACCCTGGGACTTCCTCGCAAACATGCAAACACCTCTTGTTTTCCTCCTCTGTTTCTTCATTTCCCTCCTGTGCTCTCTTTCTCTTTTTCCTCAAACACACTCTGTTTCATTCCAAGCCAGTTACATCACTCGCTCCCTCAGCCTCATTATACACAAATGAGCTCTGTATCACTCACGCGCACAATCTGCAGATGTTCAGCATCACTGCTACACTGTGTCCCAGCAAAAATGCAAACAACCAAACATGCTTCCGTTCACTCATCTGCAGTCTCATTGGCAGGAGTAACAAGTATTCTGCCAGGTAATAATAATATTTCCAGGTAAGATAGATAGATAGATAGATAGATAGATAGATAGATAGATAGATAGATAGATAGATAGATAGATAGATAGATAGATAGGTAGGTAGGTAGGTAGGTAGGTAGGTAGGTAGGTAGGTAGGTAGATAGATAGATTTGCATCAATTAGTAAATATATAAAACATAAAGTCAACTATGCTCTTTTTTTTTTTTTACATCATTATGAATTTAGTTTAATATATTGTGTGGTGGTGTGCAGTTTAAAGTAGCTCCGCTACAAACACAGAGCTCTAAAATACAGGTTTGCTTTGCTCCTCTTGTAGGTATTAGAGTGCACTTAGAGGTCTGCTGTGTTTCTATCACCGCAAATACTCCTCCATTAGAGAGTGTGTGTGTGTGTGTGTGTGTGTGTGTTAGAGAGAATCACAGAGCCTTACCACAGGAAGAAAAGAATGAAAAAACAGTAAAAGAGAATAATGGCTGGAGTATGAATGTGGATGGTGACTGGGCACCGTGAGGAATGCTTTGAAAAGAACGTGTGTGTGTGTGTGTGTGAATGCAAGTGAAAGTAATTAACTGTTCATGTGTTGCAGTGTGTGTGAAACACTTGTCTGCCTGTCTGTTGTTTTTCTTAGTTAGACTATAATTAAACGTGTGTGTGTTTGTATGCTCTGTTGCAAGGAGATTGAGACTATTCAAGCTATTCAGCCCTGAAGAGCTCTCTCTCTCCCACACACACCGAGAGCCCAGGAAAATGGCTGAATGAATCAAACTCAACACACACACACACAGAGAAACTAAACATATATTTTTTGAAAAACTTGCCCATGTAAAACTCACTGCTTCAAGTCTATGTGGTTGCTGTGTGTCGCTAAAGTGTTGGTTACCAGAAGGTCATGAGATGCTGTAAGTGCATTGCTAGGGTATTATGTATGGTTGTTAAAGAGATAGTTCACTCAAAAATGAAAATTTGATGTTTATCTGCTTACCCCCAGGACATCCAAGATGTAGGTGACTTTGTTTCTACAGTAGAACACAAACTGAGATTTTAGCTCAAACCCTTTGCAGTCTTATAATGTAAGTGGATGGGAATCACGGCTAAAACATACAATAAAACAAAAAAAAAACTTGTGACGATACATTGTTGTGTAAAGACACAAAACGGTCAATCTGTGCAAGAAACTGAACAGTATTTTATATAGTTGTTTTTACCTCTGATGCACTGCAGTGCCTGAACTGTACTGAACGTGTCCTCAAACCCTGTCTGCAGTGAGGCGTCTTCTTCTTGCTTTACGTGGATCACAGACTTATAAGTTCATTACCGCCACCTATCTCTCAAATAGACCATGACACTCTCTCAATCTACAATCTCAATTGGGAGTGCCAATGGTCCATTTGAGAGATAGGTGGCGGTAATGCACTTATAAGTCTGTGATCCACGTAAAGCAAGAAGACGACGCCTCCAGATTCCAATTCAAATCCATTATAAGACTGAAAGACTGCAACGCTTTGAGTTAAAAATCTCAGTTTGTGTTCTACTGAAGAAACAAAGTCACCTACATCTTGGATGCCCTGTGGGTAAGCAGATAAACATCAAATTTTCATTTTTAGGTGAACTATCCCTTTAGTCAAAGTCATAAGGTATCAACCTCCTTACTTGTATTTTTTTTGTATTTTTATTCCTTATTGTGTTTTTTGTTCTGTCGCTGTTATGTTGCACTGCGGAGCTCTGTCACGAAAACAAATTCCTCGTATGTGTGAACATACCTGGCAATAAAGCTCATTCTGATTCTGATTCTTATTAGACTGCTGTTTTCCTGCAGGGATGGGCAGTATTTCAAATGCACGTATTTGAAATACTATTTTGTATTTAAATACCTTTGGAAAAAGTCTAATGTATTTTGTATTTAAATACATTTAATCTTAGTAATTTTTAGTTTTTAGTATTTTTGTATACTTGTTGATAAAGTGGTTGATACTTTATGTATTTTGAAAACTCTAAAATACTCAGATTAAATGTTTAGTTTTAAATGTGAAGTATTTTGTATTTCAAATACATTTATTTCAAATACTGCCAATACCTGCTATGTTTTTTTTTTTTTTTTTTTTTACTATTTCTATGGTGTTCTGGGTGGTTACTAGTGTGAGGTATAAGTGTTTATTTTTTATATTTTTTTGTGTCATTCGGGTTCTCAAAATTACAATTAACCTTAAAACTTCCATCTCAGCTGTGCTAAATGGCCCTCATTTCATTATAATCTGTCATTCACTTTCTCTGTTTTATGTATCTATTGTTGCTTATCATTGACTTGAATATAATCTAAGCTGAAGCCATTTGTGTGCTTGGGAATTGAGAGCCCAGTGCAGTTGTACAGGTTTATCACTGTAACTGTTTTCTCTTCTAATCGAGCTTGTGTACGTGTGTGTTCTCTTGCAGGCGGAGATCGTGAAGCGACTCAGTGCTATCTGTGCTCAAATCATCCCTTTCCTCTCTCAGGAGGTATGCTGACAGTGATTGACAGCTCATCAGGGTTCTGGGGTCTTCTCCCACAGGCGTACCCACACACACACACACACACACACACACACATTCTCTTCCCCCTCCCCGTCAAACTGATTCACCCTCAGTATTGCAGACAGCTTCTAGATTTTAACAACCCCATCTCAAATCTCTGACTAAACAAGGATTGCTGATATCCTGCATTTTTTAACGAAGATGCAAACTCCTGCCGCGTTCAGTTACCAAAAGTTGCCTACGATGACTTGATGAGCTCAGGTTTCATATTCAGCTTGAGTCTAGCATCACCGTTTGCTTTATTAGCAGTTCTGCTACTAGCATTACAAGCAGGCTCCAAAGTAAAACCATTGGTTGAATCAGAAGTACAACAATGACTCGCCTTTCAAATGAGTCAGAACATCCAATTCTAGTCATTTACATATAAATTGAGGAGTTCTTGCTGAAAATAAACAAATTAAAGGGACAGTTCACCCCCCCCCCCCCCCTAAAAAAAGTTGTCTTCATTTATGCATTCTCCACTTGTTCCAAACCTGAGTTTTGTTCTTCTGTTGATTACAAAAGATGAAATTTTGAAAAATGCTGTTATCCAAACAGTTGGAAGTAAAAAAAAAAAAACTTGTCAGTTGGTTATAGACATTCTTCTTTTGTGTTCAACAGAAGAAAGAAACTCAAACAAGTGTAGGATGCATAAATTGACAGAATTTTCATTTTTGGTTGAACTATCCTTCTAAACCTCCTGTAGCTCAAGTGGTAGAGCATTGCGTTATCAAGCGTTGGGGGTTCGATTCCCCGGGAACACATGATAGGTAAAAATTGATAGCGTGAATGCACTGTAAGTCACTTTGGATAAAAGTGTCTGCTAAATGCATAAATTTAATTTTTAATTACATTTTTTATTTAAAGCTCTCGTTTTCTACATGTTGCTAGTTTCTATAAATTTGCATGAAGGGTATAAGGAGAGCTTCATTAGAAACTCTTGAGATTCGGCCATTGTCTTTCTAGTTTGTTGTTGTTGTTTTTGTTGTTGCGTTAGTATGGATGGTTGAGACTGGAATGGTTTGTTTTGTGTCCCAGCACATTCAAAGCTCCAGTTCCCTTGTCGAGGAAACATAGATCCATTGCTATCTTCAAAGCTTTGGAGCTGCAGTCCTCTGGAGCCTACAGTGGGCTGCATGAATACACACTATGAGTTAATACAACTCACCTTTAGAGTTCAAAACGAAAGGGAAAATGAGAAAGGATTAACATAATTTCTCCCCAAAATAAAGATGTATTGTATTGTGTATATATATTGTGTATATATATATATATATATATAATTTTATTTTTCAATTTATATTGCTATACGTTTATATGATGTGTTATTTTATTATATAATATTAAAGTATATTATATGTTAATTTATAATTAATTAAACTTGTGCATGAAGCTATAATCATCTGGTTAAATATTGTTCATTTAAATTTTAATTATTTAATCAAAAAATATAATCTTTATTTTCGACTGTAATTTGTCAATTTTTCTTCTTGAGATTCACCCTCTAATCAGCCACAGTTCTGTTATTCTGACTAAATAAAACTACAACCTTTATTGTAGTTTATGTAACACTTTTGTAAATAACATCTGTTTACCATTTATTATTTTCATGCAGGCTGATTGTAAATATAACCTTTTATATAATGTATACTGATAGAGCTCCCTTTCATTTGAAGATAGCTGTGGTATAATAAAACGTCTGGAATGGATCCTCATTTTAAATGAGGAGGATTTATTTGGGCAAATGAGCAATAAAAGATCAGGCGGAACTGTATTGATTAGGAGGTCACCTTTAGCATTAGCTTGAGTTAGTGTCTGCTGACGGGGAAGGACAGAGTGATATCTATGTCAATACTGACTCTGTGTGTGTGTGTGTGTTTGATGGACAGGGATTCAGCCAGAGAGTGTGAGAGAGATGGAGGATAAATACGAGACATTTTTTACTTTAATTCACATTTTATTTGAGTGTGCTTGGGTTTTTGTCTACAAGTGTGTATACTGCATCTCTATCTCACCATGTATGTTTGTGTGTATCAGCACCAACAGCAGGTTGTTCAGGCGGTGGAGCGTGCCAAACAGGTCACCATGGCAGAGCTCAACGCCATCATAGGGGTGAGTGACCTCTGACCTCTCATACTGATAGATATTTCGGACAGATAAATAGATGGCTAGATAGATTAAAAGTTTGATGGAGGTTAAGAGAGAGAGAGGCTGAGGCTGACTGGAGTACTTATGGACTGCTGTGTTTCTATGAAGTTACATTTCTTAGTTACTTAGCTACTTTCTATATAGTTAAATTCTATATTTATAGATCTGAAATATTCTCATAATCCTATCAAAACAGGAAACTGGGTTTCCGTACATCCATCTCCGTGTGTTTCTGTGCATGTCTCCCTGGCTGTTGTCTTTATCTCTATGTCTTCGTCTGTCTGTCTGTTTCTCAGCAGCAGCAGCTTCAGCACCTGTCTCATCACACTCCAGGTATTCCTCTTACTCCTCACCCTTCAGGTCTGTCTCTGGGTGGCACATCAGGGCTGCTGGCCCTCACCGGGGCTTTGGGAGTCTCTGCCCACCTGGCCAACAAGGACGAACGCAACCACCTAGACCCCGAGCAGCTGCGAGGTGAGTGTCTTACTCTGTGTACAGTTTTAATATCACAGATGCATGGTATAATTAAATAATTGAATTGGATAATTAAATAATAATAACAATAATAATGAATTAAATATATATTTCCTCTTTAAAGGAATAGGTCACCCAAAAAAGACAATTTGCTGATAATTTACTCAGGCAATGCAAGATCTAGGTTTATTTCTTCATTAGATTTGAAGAAATTTAGCATCACATCACTCCCTCACCAATGGATGCTCTGCAGTGAATGGGTGCCGTCAGAATGAGAGTCCAAACAGCTTATAAAAACATCACAATAATCCACCCTGAATTTGTTTCTTACAAACATGCTGCTTTTCACTTCGCACGTGAATCGATGAACTGGAGTGGTGTGGATTACTTGTGGATTATTGTGATGTTTTTATCAGCTGTTTGGACTCTCATTCTGACGGCACCCATTCACTGCAGAGGATCCATTGGTGAGCAAGTGATGTGATGCTGAATTTCTCTAATTCTGACGAAGAAACAAACTCATCTACATCTCGAAATGGCCTGAGTTGGGGTAAATTGTAAATGTTCATTTTTGAGTGAACAATTCCTTTAATAAAGACTTCAGCAAGGCACAAAATGCATGCAACTGGTAAAGTTTGTTAAGAAAGTTTATTGTGCCTTGACAAGCATTAAAGAGAGCATGATAAGAGAGCGATGGTGCAAAAGTTGGCCTAAAAACACAAAGTGAAACACAGAGAAAACGAGGGTGTGTTGAGTTGGTCCGATAGATTGCATAGACTTCTGAGAAGCCTTGAAACACTATAGACTGAAGGCCAGAGGGGCGATTTACTCTGGGAGCTCAATACAATGGATGTATTTTTATTGTACCCTGACTGAAATTTTCAGCATGACCTTGGCTCGCTATGGAATTGTTGTTATTATTATCTAGACTGACGTCAATCCCCAACTCCTCCTTCTCTTTTTCTCTCTCTCCTTGGCTCCCAGAGGGTGCACCCAGCAGGGTGAGTATCAAACTTGTGTGTTTGTATGTGTATATGTGTGAATTCTCTGTCATTTGGCTGCATCATAGTCTTAAAGGAGCAGTTCACACGAAAATTAATCTAGCTAGCTTGTTACCATCATGTCGTTCAAAATGTTGACTTAAATCAGCTGCGAAAGGTCACATATTCAGAAAATAATGATTTAAACGCTATAATATGTTTTCAGGAGATATAGTGAAAATCCTTTGTTTCATGGACAAAATTAAGCAATTGAATATTGGGTGTACTGTGTTTAAAAGTTTTGACGTTCATTTAAACTGATATTTATGAAAGTTCTGTACATTTACTCATCCTTATGTCATCCAAACCCTGTATAACTTGTATAAACTGAATAATCAGTAACTTTAAGTCTGGCAGTCCTAAAAAAATCTATCATATACCTTCAGAGCCAACCAAAGAAAAAAATATTAAAGTTTTTTTTATCAATTTTTGATAAAAAAAAAAAAAAAAAGCATTTTTTTTTCTGTAATTCTGTGAAATACAAATTCAGAATTGCGAGATATAAACTTTGAATTGTTTTTTTATTGTAATTCTGATTTAAAAAAGACAGTAAAGATTCGCATTTTTAAACGTGTAAACGTGCTTCCATAGGACTTGGCTTGCATAGGAATGACTCATAACAGCCAAGTTCTTTGAGATGATTTCTTATTGCTTACTTTAGAGGAAGTAAATGAAGGGGTGAGGGGGATTGAAAAGAGAGAGAGATTTTGGAGAAAACAGGTTTGTTTGAGAGAACTGGGCTTCTTTGTGCACTTTTTTCTCATCTCAGTCCAATGCACGTCCTGTTGGCTCATAAACCTGCACCGTTGGAGAAAACGAAGTGTTTGAAGTCACTGATTTGAGACTGGTTTCGCTGTACTCCTCATAATGATGAAAGTTTAAAAATGGATGGTTGACACTGGATGGTAACCAAATGTTTAAGGTCGATTCGGTAATTCAGTATGTTTTATGTTTTTTAAATTGCAAAACAGTGCAGGATTCTGCTTTAAAGGAATAATTCACACAAAAACATTTACTCACTCCTATATAGCTTTACCATACAGTGACCTTTTTTTAGTGACCAAATGTCATAATTTACCTTTAAAATCCCTTCAGCACAATTCAAATATGGTGCAGGGTTGACATCATGACGTTTGGTTAAGAGACACTCGAGAAACAATGACATTTGATGTTATTGACTTCTAACACAAAGCCATCATACAGCCTCAGAACAATGAACTATTCAGTGAACTTTGCACAACCTTAGCTTTTTGATGGAAATGAGACTGTGTGTGTGTGTGTGTGTGTGTTTATGCTGTGTTTTCTGTCTGTATAGAGTAAATCAGTGTCGTCTACTGACAGTCAGGCAGCGGAGGATCGTCAGGGTCCATCAGGGGTGTATCCCTCACAGGCCAGCAGCGATGCCAAACGGAGACGGTGTGATGAAAAAGACGTCCTCCCGTCTCACTACGTAGGTTTTGTCACATGATGATGACATCATACTTGTCTCAGTCCCCCAGTTAACTGTGTATTAAATTGGCACCCGATGTTATTTTTTTATTTTATCCCAGTGAAATCTTATTTGATTTTATTTACATTTTATTTGATTGATTTTTCTGTTGTTAAATATATATATATATTTTTGTTTTGTTGTTGTCTCAGTCCCCATGCACCTTATGAGACATCTGATTAAAATGATCGCAACATTTGCATTGATGTCAAAATGCTAGTTTAGAACGTGATTTGCATTTTGCACATTTATTCCTTATATATTTTATGTCTGTTTAATACATTTTATTTTACTGCAGCTTTTTTTGTTTTGATTGGAAGTAATTTTATTATTATATTATGTTAGTAATAAGTAATTATATTATGACACTTAGCTATGTTCTGAGTTCAATAGAGTCTTAATAATATGGTATATTTCCACATTTGTACAAAATTGTAATTAAGATAACTGTATATAAATGTATAATTATATAATTAATCATAAATAAATCTAATTTTAAAATAATTAATAATTAATTAAAAAATATTAATGTGTGTAATTATAATTAAAAAATCAAAAAGAAAATTTTATTTTAATAGTAAAATGTTTAATAAGAAATACATTAATATTATATAATTCTTGTAACACTAATAAATAACACTTATATATACTTTATATTTTATTATATTATTATTACTTTTATATAAATATATATTAATAAAGATTTATGCCTAATGTATAGGTATAATCTCTTTTTTTATAGTATCATTGTTTATCATAATTCATAAAGCTCAACAACCCATCAGGTGTAGCATTTATCAGACACGCATGTAGGGAAGAGCTGGATGTGACCATCCGGGCGGGTATAATTAGGGCGATGATGTCACTATAGGGCGATGGCAATAGGAACATCAGGACATGATCACATCAAAGCCCTGTTGCCATGGCAACTAAGTGCGTCGTCACCCCCTGATTCCTAGAGATGGGTGAAAGAGGACAGTGAGATGAACATGAGCTGTGTGAGAGCGATGGACAAGGTAGTGTTGGTGTGATTGGTGAAATTGGACACAAAGGGAGAGGGACGGGGGACATGGGAGCAGTAAAAGGACACTGCAATATTGGACATGTATGTAGCTGATAAATATCCTATATGGGTATATGTTATTGTGCGTGTGTGTGTCATCTAACACGGTTTTTCTCCTGCTTGTTGTCGTTTAGGACAGTGACGGAGACAAGAGCGAGGACAATCTTGTAGTAGATGTCTCGAATGAGGTCTGTTCACATGCACTGTTAAATTAACATTGGTGAAAGTCTGTACTTACAGTAGTGCTGTCAATCATCATCAACTGAAAACTGTAAATAATTGGATAATTCTATTAATTGCATGATATGCTGATTAAGTAATACAATTATCTGCATATTTCAATAATCGCTGAGAAAAGCCCCCAAATACATATAAAGACATTACTGTGGTAAACAAGAATGACTAGATTTGACAAAAAGTGGGGTTAGTTGATAGACTGCATTGTTTATTGCTATTGTTCAGATGGTAGGAAAATACAGAATTATGGAATTTAGATATGGACCAGATCGTGCACAGGCTAAAAAGATTGTGTTAAACGAACTGCCCATTTTGTGTCACAGCATAATTTTATTTTTGTTTTAAATGTACATTTTATTTAATTTCTTATTATTGATTTCTTGTTAATGTTTAGCTTTGCCTTGCTTTGCTTCTCTTTGCTTTGTAGTCTTACACATCAAAAAAATGAACTGATTCTTATTGTACACAAATCATTAGTTCATTCAGCATATTGATGCAAAAATAAATTGTTTTCATAAACATTAATAAAAGTGCAACTTTCTTTGCTGGTGAATATTAACCCAATCCATAGCTGGAGACCAGAATATATGAAAGACTTAAGGCTGGACCACAGCAAACACCGAAAACACTGTAGCATCGCGGTGGCAAGTCTTATACCGACTTTAATCTTCATGACAAATTTGTATTTGATTGTAGAACAACACCAACAAATGCATTTCATCCTGCAAAAAAATCCTATTCATTATTATTATAATTTCTGTGTAATTATCATCCATTTCAAGGTGAAACATTACAGTTCTGTTTCTCAATTACTGGACAAATATTGAACATCCCTCATATTTATTAAACTGCATTCATTCAGTAATTGCTGATAATATCACAGGCGACTCAGGATTGTTTTCTGTTGCCGAGCATCTGGAGTCAGCGAGGCCTGCACTATGCTTTTATTATCATTAAGTGACCCCCGCTGCATAATTAACACATTTAAAAACATACAAATGATCTGAATTCGTGCAATATCCCACATCTAGGATTAAACGGATCAGACCTTGTTCTGTTGAAAGTTAACAAAAATAACTGTTATTTCGAACAAACCCTATTAACTCATACCACACCATCTAAAATGTAAAAAGAAAAGCTCATATATCCGAATGAAATCAAAGTGCGCTCATGTTCTTGATTCTCTTTAACTCTTTGACTCTGTGTTTTCAGGAGCCATCCTCTCCTGTAGGCAGTGCCCCTCTGTCTCCACATGGGAATGGTTTGGATCGAGCCCCGACCCTGAGGAAAGAGCTCCCAGGATCCCCCAGTCCCCCTCCGTCCTCCCCACCGCACAGTCCGCCCCCCGGCAAAAACAAGGACACGGCACAAGTACCTTTCTCAGACACCTAATAGTTATCGTGGTTGGTGTGAATGGGCCTTAAATATAGCTTAATTTTGACTGTCTCTATCAGACGGTCATACTAAATATTATATTAACTGGTTTACTTTCTGCTTATTTTAAATAAGCAGAGTTTCACAGTTGTTTTGTAATGGTGTTACTAAAATTATTTTGATTTGTGTGTTTTGTTATTTTATAAATATCAAAATTAAACCTGATAAACTGATAAACTTTTAATAATACATATTTTTAATATAATACATTGAATATCGATTAAACAAATAATCAAAGAGCAAAATCTTTTTTTTTTTTTTCTTTTTCTTTTTTTGGACACTGCACAGATTTGCTTGGGATGCATATTAGTGTTGCTATATATCATTCAACATTATAACAAATAATAGCATCTGTCTCTTGGTTCTGCTGGCAGACAGAAAAATCTCAGTCGCCCTCCTCTAAATCAGGCAGTTCTTCTCCCTCTCACCATGACACTCTCCCACCTGGGCCCAGCACTTCCTGTTTACGCCTGGTCAACAAACCTGCCTCCTCGGCAGACCCTCTGGGTAAAATGTTGTCTGTTTGTGTTTACAGTAAACACATGCTACAATTCAATGAAAATAATTGTTTAATTTTGACTCCTGTAGCTCTGCGGAGTCCCTTGACCATGATGCCCGGTTCTTACCCGGCTCACTTCGGGGTGGTGTCCCACGCTGGTCTAAATGGAGAGCTGGCCAGCCCGGGTGGGTTCGGAGGCTCACTCACCCTCTCGCCCCAAATCAGTGCTGCAGCCAGTGCCTACACACGCAGCCCTATGGTAACTGTATTTCTCAATCTCTTACAATTAACAGAAGTGTACACAAAAACATTCTGATGCTTGAATACTCTCCTCCACAGGTAGCGTACGAATCTCGTTCACATCTTAGGCCATCGGGGCTGTCCTCCTCTCTGCCTGGCTCCACTGGTGGCAAACCGTGAGTTTCTGCTTGGTTTTTGGATGGATCTGTACAGCGATGGCCAGCGTATAGACTGTTGGTCCAAATTAGTGCTTTTGTTTGCCGTACTTGTAATACAATTCCCTCTCAAGTCCCCCTCTGACAGCTATGGCGAGAAAACCACTTGAATTCAGGCAAACAGCATTAAGATGGCAAATTATTGGTGCAACCACTGCATTCACAAAAAAAGCAAACTTTTCATAATTATGTTGTCAAACTGCTTGAGGTTTGAATCAGCTCCTATTCTTATTTTAAACAAGTCTTTTTACCGTTTAACTTTTGTCCCTCTTAAGTCCACTTATAATCTTAGTCATGGTTTATTGCACCAAAATCAGTCGTGATTTAGTTTTTCATGACCATTTTCCGCCCTCTATCTGACCCTTAGATTTAAACACTAAAAAGGTTTGTCGATACGATAAAAGTCAGTGGGGTCCGTTTACTTTCATTGTTCTGACAAAATAATCTTCAAACTGTCTTTTGTGTTCAGCAGAACAAAGACAGTCAAGCTTTCAGTTTTTGAATTCACTTTAACGTCCACTTTATTCCCGCCCCCAGTGCTTACTCGTTCCACGTGAGCGCAGATGGTCAAATGCAGCCGGTGCCCTTCCCTCCTGATGCCCTCCTCGGCCCTGGCATCCCTCGTCACGCCCGTCAGATCCACACCCTCAGTCATGGAGAGGTGGTGTGCGCGGTCACCATCAGCACCTCCACGCGTCACGTCTACACTGGCGGGAAAGGCTGCGTCAAAGTGTGGGACATCAGCCAACCGGGCAGCAAGAGCCCGATGGCCCAACTGGACTGTTTGGTGAGATCTGGGTCATGTTAAACTCTACTTATAGTTGGTACTCTCCATCCTGGTAGGACTAAATCAATGTCTACCCTTTTATTCAATCAGAATCGAGACAACTACATTCGTTCATGTAAGATTCTCCCAGATGGACGGACTTTGATAGTTGGGGGCGAGGCCAGCACGCTGTCCATCTGGGATTTGGCCACGCCTACTCCTCGAATCAAGGCCGAATTGACGTCCTCGGCTCCGGCCTGCTATGCTCTGGCCATCAGTCCGGACAACAAGGTTTGCTTCTCCTGCTGCAGTGACGGAAACATCGTGGTCTGGGACCTGCACAACCAGACGCTCGTCAGGTATCTACAGACCCCTTCTGGTGAGATTTACCACGTTCTTCATCCTGAAGTCATGTGATGTCATTGTGTCGCCCTCTATAGGCAGTTCCAAGGTCACACAGATGGAGCCAGCTGTATCGATATTTCCAATGACGGGACCAAACTGTGGACTGGGGGTCTGGATAATACAGTGCGCTGCTGGGACCTGAGAGAGGGCCGACAGCTGCAGCAACATGACTTCACCTCACAGGTACACTGGAAATGTACTTGAATATTTCAGAAGGAACATAGGATATATATATTGAAAAAAATTTTTTTAATCAAAACATTCTGGTAATGCACGGTGGAGTCATCCATAATAAAATGGAAACACTTATTGGCAGCGTAAATTCAGTCGTGCCTTTATATTCAGCTTTTATGGACTAAAGGTATTTTGCATCAATTTTTTCTGTCTACAGGCATATTTTTATGTGTTGGACCTTTTATAGCACTGTTTTTATGTGGTTGCAGATCTTTTCTCTGGGTTATTGTCCTACGGGCGAGTGGCTTGCAGTGGGGATGGAGAGCAGTAATGTGGAAGTGCTGCACGTCTCCAAACCAGACAAATACCAGCTGCACCTTCACGAAAGCTGCGTTCTCTCGCTCAAGTTCGCCTACTGTGGTACGAGTCAAACTGCCTCTGCTGCCCTTGTATTCCTATGGCCATTCATTATTTATGAATATTTAAAATAGATGCTATTAGATAGCACAAGATGTGATTTAAATATCTTTTTATTTCAGGGAAGTGGTTTGTAAGCACGGGAAAGGACAATCTGCTCAATGCATGGAGGACGCCGTATGGAGCAAGTATTTTCCAGGTTTGTTCAAAACCCATGTGACTTTCTTTCTTCCTTAGAGAGGTCTTTAGATATCCTAAACCTTTAAATGCTGCTACACTATTAACATACCAGAATAATAGAGCAGCTGTGCTCAGACAGGAAATAGCGATGGAGAAAGAACAAAGCTTGTTTCGAAAACGAGACTGTTGTTGTTTCAGAATCTAAAATCATTGCACGACTCTCTTGTGACAGTGAGATTTAGCTGGATCTTATAATTTGCAAATATGTCTCATTTTGTCTCTCACTCTCTCCAGTCAAAAGAGTCCTCGTCTGTCCTGAGCTGTGATGTGTCCCCAGATGACAAGTATATTGTAACTGGCTCTGGGGATAAGAAAGCCACGGTGTATGAGGTGGTGTACTGAACACAAAGATGGACGGATGGATGAACAAACAATCATGGATGGCATGGCGGGCAACTATAGCTCTTCTGTTTGTGGTCCTTATCTAGTCACAACCATTTGAGAGATAGACGAGGAGGCTTTGTTCAGAATGGAATACTACCATACTATTCATAATTTTATGCAGAATGTATTCTGAGCACAGTATGAAAATTTTCTTTATACATAAAATACCTAGTTGACGTACTAACAGTGCTGGGTATTAACTGATTACATGTAATCTGCATTACGTAATCAGATTCCAAAAAGTAAGTACTCATAATTAGATTATAATGCATTTTAAAATGCTCGTAATCAGATTACAGTTACTTTTTTAAGGATTACATGATTACATAATAAACAGAAGTCAGAATACATTAGTAAAATAAGTAACCTAGATTGTAACTAACTACAATTTTCATTGTAATCTGTAATCGGTAATGAACAACAATTTGCACTGCATTTGCACTTACAACCCAGCACTAAAAAAGTTTGCCAAAATGTTATGTATAAAAGACTATGTGGCATACGTTGTTGCTACATCTGTAAGAATTATTAGCAACATATTTTACTGGACAACGACATTTGGACTAAAATTGTAAATTAACAATCACTAAATTAAATGTGCAACAATGTAGCATATATTACTATACAGCTTAAAATTCTTTTGTTCTTATTTTACATACTTTTAGATATTTTTAAAATAGTATGCAGTACACAGTATATAAAGAGAAATATGCAGTGTGCTGGTATTCCATTATGAACATAGCGAGTAAGTGGGGAGGAGATCATTAGAACAGTCTAAGTGCTAAAAAAGGAAGCCCTACAGACAGCTGGTATTCAGGGAGCTTCTACATGCAGAAATACCAAAACCAGACTATCATTTCATTAGTCACAAACTCTCTCCTTCAAGAGAGCACAACATCTTCCCTCCAGTGAGAAAATACAGTTTTAAGGCTACTGGCTCATGCTGGAGCATCTCTGGATGAACATGATATGGGCGTACAAACCCAACCCAATTAGACATTCATGTGGCCAATCCCAGTTGAATTTTCTAACCTGCATTTAATTTCCTCCTTCCACAAGTCGGTGTTTAATGAGGAGCAAGGGTAAATCATGCAGGATTCGTGTGGCAAATATTGACAACCACGACCGTTATTCGTTTGAATTCCTGTGGATTACCATACAGATGTTGTGCTCATTTGCGGTTTAATGCTCATTTTCATGTCATTAATTATCTTTTAGCTTCGCATGGGGAAATCTTTTCATGATTGTTCTACTTGAGTAAGATGGCGCAAATACCTAAATATTCAAAACTGGTGTATGGTACAAGTAATAAAAAAACTGTAAGAATTGTTTAAATATATACAGTAATGTTATGTTTAAAGCAGAACAATGAATTAAAAAAATAGGTTCCTGAGAAATAAATCATGTAATCAACACAGCATGGAAAAAAATGCAATTGTCTATATGAAGATTATATTATATTAATTGGAGTATTGCAATGTCATGCAATTAATTTAAATGCATTTCTTTATTAATTTTCATACCTGAATTCTTCACAAAGTAAACAAGGGCAATGCTTGAAAATCTGAGAGGTCCTAACACATAGCCCTGTAGCACTCCATCAATAAGAAGAGCTGTGGTTGTCAGCCTGACCAGGAATGTTCAACGAAGAGGCTCTACAGGATTCATCGATCACATGCACCAAACATCCTGCTGGGAACAGATTTTTCTTTTTTTTACAAAAAAAACTAACAAAATTAGTTTTGTTCTTTTTTCTTTTGATCCATAAAGCTTTTCTCAGCACTCGGAAAATGGTTGGATGAATCAAACCATTTTTTGCTTGTGAACAGAAGGAGTTGTATTATTGGGTTCTTTCTCTTTTTTTATGGCAATAGTAAGCAGTGTTTCTACAGTGATTTTATCAGTCTTTTTATTATGCAGAAAGTTTTTTTTTTCTTTTTTTTGAATAGCTGAAAATATGGCTGCCTGCAAACAGTGGCATTTGTCCGTTTCAAGACAGACCATCTCTACTGCGCAATCTGTCTTTGACATCATGCTATCTGAATATCTGTATCTATCTACACTTATATAAAGCATTGTTTGTATTCTGAGAAAAATGTTCACAGTCACAATTTTGTTGAAGACGCTCTCTCTCGAAAGCCAAGGAACTTTTTCGAAGGCATCGCTGTGATATCCCTGTAGCACTTCCCATGTGATGTAAAACGACATGTATACATTGACAAATTAAACTTGTGGTCATCAAGTTGTTGAGTTCTTGAGAAGTGGTTCAAGATCAAAAAATAATTAAAAAGGTTATACAGACAAACTCATGTTAACGTAAAGAACTTAAAATTGTATTAAATATAATTTATTTTAATTATATTGTAGTTTGTTTCATGCATTTTCAAAAAGCCATCTCATCAGCAGGACGATTACCATTAATGAATTTAATACATTCACATTTGTACACGTTTAAATTTATTTTTAAAAAAGTGCATATAAAAATTTGCATAAGCATGAGTTTTTGGGTCTGCATATTTCTTAAACTTTGATTTTTTTTTACTTTGAGCCTTCAAAACAGGTAAATAATTGAGGAAAGAAATTTAATATTTAAATTGTATAAAAATTTGTGCATTTACCTACTAAATGCAGCGTAAAAATAAATAAATAATGAAATGAATTATTTACATCAAAGAAGATTTTTATCTCTAACTCCAGTACCCAACAGTATGAATCATTTGGCTTTTAAAGAGCTTTATTTACAGTTCATACATACCAAGTTTGCAACCTAAGTCAAAATTATTTTCAACATGCTCCAACATACAGTATTCACGTGATATGACGTTAACTGAGTGTCTTTATAGCCATTTCCCTGAAGTCAATGAAACACTTAAATCCAGAGCCTTGCTGTCCTAAATCATGGTCCATTATCTTATACATCATCCATACAATCATAACACAGAGCAGAGATCAGGTGAGCTTTAAAAAAAACGATCGATGAAGTCATCTTGGGCCAGTCCTTTAGGTCTCGTCATAATTCATTCATACACTGTGGCTCCATAATCGTCCATTTCCATGAAAATTCTGAAGGCTAAAAAAATAAGATTTCTTTTACTATTATATTCACTACAGAGGTTTTATCTTGTAAAAAAAAAAAAAAAGGAAAGATAGAAGAAAAAGTAAAGAGGTCTTTGGAGAAATCCCATGTTTTTGAAGCTAGTCTACCAGCTTTCCTCACAGCATTAAAAAAAACAAGGTCAGATCTGAAGATCCACCATCAGATCCTGGATTCGAAAAGAACAGCCGTACCGCTGTCCATATTCATAACACACCTTTTGTCTCCCAAGTCCAAGACAAAATGATGAATCTGTTCTCCATCCAATCAGTTTCAGTTTCTCATTTTTTGAACACATTCAGTTTAGTAAATGACTTCATACACAGTAGCCTTCTTATCTCCTGAACCAGTGACAATGAATTGGTCATCAGGAGAAATGTCACAGCTGAGGACAGACGACGATTCCTTAGACTAGAGACAAAAACAAGTATTTAGTTAGTTCTTTCTGGCGTTAGACAGCACTGCTGATCTGTTTGTCTTCTCTATCCTGATAAATAGAACAAATATAAAGTCTATTCAACAATGAACATTTATGTTTGACACAATGCGACAATGTCATAATAAAAGTCTCGATCATAGTGACAAAATGCCAATTTAATTATCAGTTAAATTGTGCTCCGATTAAGCAATATTATACTGTTACACAGTTTTTTAAGCAGTTCAATTAAACCATTTGAATGAACCACCTCAGTAAATTAAAATTCTACTTGTCTGTTTGTCAGTTTGCTTGGCTATAATTGGAATTTAGCACTATACCAGTAGTTTTTGGAAAAATCAGCTTGTTACTGGAAAAGCTGCAGCATTTAAAGCTTTCTTAATGTATTTAGGTTAGTAGTGTCACTAATTTTAGTTAATTACAGCCTCAGCACTGCAGTATTTATAGTATTATCCAAACATTACCTGGAATATGCTTGATCCATATGGAGTTCGCCATGCATTCAGCAGATTATCTTTGCCTGTGCTTACAAACCATTTACCTGCAAAAGTTAAAAGTAATATTTCAGGTACAGTCCTTCAATTAAACAGCCATGTTTTTCTATAATGCTCAACCAATTTCTAAGTAAAAACAGGGTACTTTTTAAGAAGAAAAAAATTAATGTACCACAGTAGGCGAACTTGAGCGAGAGTACGCAGCTTTCGTGAAGGTGCAGCTGGTATTTGTCTGGTTTGGAGACGTGCAGCACTTCCACATTACTGCTCTCCATCCCCACTGCAAGCCACTCGCCGGTAGGACAATAACCCAGAGAAAAGATCTGCACGCACAAATAAACACATTTCATGCTAAAAACCAACACAATTCATTCTCATTCTGATATCTGAACACCCGCTGAACCTCCTGATCCAGTCTCTAAGCATTGAGGCTATGTTCATATCAATCGAGAGAGTCTAAACAAAAAGCTAAGCTTCCGTCTCAATTTGGACAGAAAGCCAAAACATTAAGAGGAATAAGATGCATTTTCCAGTTTATTCTGATAAATGTGGAAGTAGCCAGATATGCATGAAAACTCTTCAGGTGTTCAGTAACTTTGAGAGATATACAACTACTTTTCCTGTGTTGCTTCTGAAATATTCAAGTACATTTCCAGTGTACCTGTGAGGTGAAGTCATGTTGCTGCAGCTGTCGGCCCTCTCTCAGGTCCCAGCAGCGCACTGTATTATCCAGACCCCCAGTCCACAGTTTGGTCCCGTCATTGGAAATATCGATACAGCTGGCTCCATCTGTGTGACCTTGGAACTGCCTATAGAGGGCGACACAATGACATCACATGACTTCAGGATGAAGAACGTGGTAAATCTCACCAGAAGGGGTCTGTAGATACCTGACGAGCGTCTGGTTGTGCAGGTCCCAGACCACGATGTTTCCGTCACTGCAGCAGGAGAAGCAAACCTTGTTGTCCGGACTGATGGCCAGAGCATAGCAGGCCGGAGCCGAGGACGTCAATTCGGCCTTGATTCGAGGAGTAGGCGTGGCCAAATCCCAGATGGACAGCGTGCTGGCCTCGCCCCCAACTATCAAAGTCCGTCCATCTGGAAGGAGCTTGCATGAGCGAATATAATTGTCTCGATTCTGATTGGATGAAAGGACATTGATTTAGTCCTACCAGGATGGAGAGTACCAACTATAAGTAGAGTTTAACATGACCCAGATCTCACCAAACAGTCCAGTTGGGCCATCGGGCTCTTGCTGCCCGGTTGGCTGATGTCCCACACTTTGACGCAGCCTTTCCCGCCAGTGTAGACGTGACGCGTGGAGGTGCTGATGGTGACCGCGCACACCACCTCTCCATGACTGAGGGTGTGGATCTGACGGGCGTGACGAGGGATGCCAGGGCCGAGGAGGGCATCAGGAGGGAAGGGCACCGGCTGCATTTGACCATCTGCGCTCACGTGGAACGAGTAAGCACTGGGGGCGGGAAAGACATATAAGTAACATTTAGTTTAAGATTCTACTAAGGACATTTGAGTTGGGGCTTTCAGAATGGAGTCAACCCATTGGGAATTAGCATTGGAAACTCACGGTTTTCCAGAAGCTGCCGATTGCAGGCTAGCAGGTAGCCCTGGTACCCTCATATGGGTGTGAGGAGATTCGTAACCCACCTTGGAAACCAAGAAAGCTAAATTGCAATTAAATCATAAAGGCACAGGGTAAATGTAACAGTCTCTGTGTTTTTTCTCTCACCACAGGTGAGCGTCCGTATCCAGCGGCGACTGCTGCAGCGGTGGCAGCTGAGCCGTTCATCTGAGGAGAGACGAGATGAAGACCGGCACCGTATCCTGCGGCTCCAGCCAACTCGCCGTTAACTCCTGGGGGAGGAAGGCCAAATGCACCAGGGGGGTATGCACCCTGCACCAATGGGTTCCTCAGACCTAACGCTAAGAAATCCAGAAGTAGAGGTTTAGACCGAATTTAAGACAGAAATATAAGTTAAGAACTAGAAAGGCAGAACATACAGGCAAGGTTTCTTTCTCAATGCTGAAGCATATTATAAATTAGCAATAAATTACAAAAAAATCGGACAAAAAACATTTTATATAACCTGGCATTAGTATAAAGTAATATGACACTAGTATAAAGTAAAACATTTTTATACATATCAAGAACATTATCATTTACCACATGAATTTGATTTGGCATGCAAAACTTTTTGCATCAAATATTTACATTTTATTTATATATATATATATATATATATATATATATATATATATATATATATATATATATATATATATATATATATATATATATATATATATATATATATATATATATAAATGTTTTTAAATAAATAATAATAAAAGAATATGACAAAGTAATATATATTTTTTTCACTTTTATTTTCTTTGAGAAATATCATGCCAAACCTTTCTATTTTCTTTTTTATGAAAAGATAAAAGGTTATACAGAATTTCATCTTTTAATTTTTTTCTTCGTTATTGAGGCAGGACCACACTTACATTTTTTACTTATACCCTCAAAAATATTAAAACAAATTTTAATTCAGAAATTAAAAACGTGCATATACTAAATGTTGTTCAGTTGCTTTGACGCAATGTATTTTGTTTAAAGCGCTATATATATATAAAGGTGACTGAGTCGTTGTATGTATTAATTGCATTTTTAATTTTAGAATAAATTAAAAGATCCTGAAAAAAAAAAGTGTCACATCATATTGACCCATTAATAAGGACACAAGCTCAGCAAGATAATACAATTAAAACAAGACATCCTTTCAGAAACAGGAAGACCACTACTGCCCTCTGCTGACTGACTAGCCATCAACCTTTAAAGACATTCAAACCTGGTTAAATGAAACGCTCTACTATTTCGGTCACTAAAGACTTGGACTATCAAGATAACAGGATCTTACCAAGAGGGTCAACGCCAGGCTTCCCAGGAACAGGGCGAAACTGCGGAGGAACGCTGGGACCTGGGGTTGATGACTCTTGGGACATGGGTGTGCCAGGCTTCATCCCTGGAGTGCTGGACTTCTCTCTCTGGAAGGTTAGGGAACACAATGACACACATTAATTATTCAAGCAAGATATATAGTCGATGAAAAAAATAACTGGAAAAAGATGCAGCGGTAGCCAAACTCGAGCGTTTTTAGGAGCTTGGCAGCAAAAGCAAGGTGAGGGATGTGTTTTGCTGCAAAAGAAAGTGCATCTTTTTGTGCAGGTGGAAAAAAAAGTGAAGGGCATTGCTAGAATTTAGCTCGGGGAGGGAGAGGAACTTGTTTGCTAAATGAGGTATGCATTTGTTTAACATCAAACGTACTGGTGGAGGCTCCTTGCTGCGTGAAGGGGAAGCAGCACTGCTGGAGGAAGCCAGCGAGGTCGGACTGGCCTGGGGCAGAGGCTCCTTACGGGAAGAAGGGAGTTTATCTAATCCGTTCTCTCTGGAGGAGTACGACTGCACACTCCTTGGAGAAGAAGGGTCCTGAGGGAACACAATGCACATGATGGATTAATCAGGGGAAAACACGCTCAGCCTTGTTTTAAATTCTTTAACGCAAACAGACCTCGTCAACGACCAAATTATCGTCGCTTTTCTCTGCATCGCTGCCCTGAAAGAGAACACGCTTCAGTTAAGCGACTCTTTATTTATTCCCTACATGTGCTTAAATCAAATAAAGATCATGTGGTTGATTCATAAAAGGACGATGCCGATTTAACATCGAAAGAACACTCACGTAATCGGTCATAAACTCCTTTTCATCTGCTTTTCTCTTTTTTCCGTTGCTGAGGTAGTCTGAAGGCCTGCCTTTGTCTCCGTTAGAGAGTGAACTCTGGAAGAGGAAGATGAGAAGATGAGAGTGGAAAGACAGAACAGCGGAGAGAGAGGCAGAGGATGTGCGTGTAAGTGTGTGTGTGAGCGAGAAGAAAGAGATAATGATGTAGGAAACGAGGGATAAATCAAATCAGCTCCATAACTGCTGGACCCACAGGCAATAGAGACACCTAATGCCTGACAGTCTGCACTGAGAGGAGCTCAACTAGAAAGAGTTAGAGAGAAAACGGACGGATACTACTGATACTCACTGGTCCAGGTTCACGGTCTATGGGGATCATGGGAAAGGCAGGTAAACGTCCCCGTTGCCAGTCAAAACAAACCAAAAAACAAACAATGTGACTATGACGGTTAGACAAAACTCACTCTACACCAGACAAAACAATTAGCCCCCCCTAATAATAACAAAAGCATATTCCCTCAAATCCCACTCTTTCATGTTTCATTAATTATATACGAGATGACAGATTTGAGGTCTATGATATTTTAATCTGCTTTTCTATTTATTTATTTTTTTAACCCGATTTATCATTTGCCAAGTCCAAATGGTTAGGGTGAGTTGACGCTTGTTTTTTTTGCAAATTTTCGTGGGCAAATCTAGTCATTTAAATAGTTATCTAGTAACCCACACCATTTTCACTCATGTTCGAGTCGGTGGATTTGTCACACTGACCAATAGAAATGTCACTAATGTGACCAAAACTATAATCGAACCACTTTTCAGAAGGTTTCAGAAAACATCTCTTGCAACAAGCCTCATGATTTATAAATCGTGTTTGTAACAAAAAAGTACGGGATGAGTAATAAACGTACATTTATCAAAATAAAGCCAACATTGCAATATGGCTTAACGTGATTATCGAAAAGAGTGGCACAGCTTTTAAACAAGCTGCTCATTAGTGCTCTGATTTTACAGTTGTGCAGTAAAATAAATTATTTATCTTCATTTATTTTTCGGAGATGTATTATATTAGTAACATCTCTTCATGTTCGTTTTTATTTTTATAAATAATACTATCATTACTTATGAAGAAAAATGAATGTATATTCAAAAATAATCACATACTTGGCCAAATTGTACAATCCTACCAATGCAGCAAACCTAGTTTTTTTTTTCTTTTTCTTTTCTCACATTTTAAAATTGCTGTTTTATCGGAGGAAAAAACAATGTTAGTAGTCCTAAAGACTAATGTACTAAAATGTAACAATTCATGCTAATAGATTAAATAGTACACACGGGTAAAGAAAGAACGAGTGACAAATGTTCCATGCAGTTACAATAAACGAATGTTATACTATAATTCATGTATGTGTTTACATGCACTTTCGACTGAAACTGTTCCAGTCTGGTTTTTACAGTGTCAAACTAACGGAGCTAGATAATGTTTTTCACACTTAGCTTTGTCGAGCATTTACACACGTTAACTGGAAAACAGTTGGCCTCTGCATTGTGCGCTTGCTCTGAAAGATCGATCTAATTACGCACTGGTTGTAATCCCACCGATAAAAACAGCACCATTTTAACAGGACTAGTAGTCCTGTCCCTGGTGTTAATAAACCAGTCAAGTGACCTGTCAGTATGATTTTATTTGTTATACCTCTGTGATGTTCAGCTGCGGCCGCCGCTGCCACAGCCTCTAAATGGGCTCGCTCTTCTTTAGAGGCCAGCTGGGCCCCAAGGGCCCCGGACAGGGCCAGCAGTCCAGAGCCGCCCCCCAGAGCCAGTCCTGGGTGAGGCAGGCCAGAGGGGTGAGGGGCCATGGCCAGCCCCTGGGCAGCATGCTGGGAAAGGTGCTGGGCCTGAAGCTGTTGCTAGAGGGAACGAGAGGAAGAGGACGATGGAGGGATGGGAGTTGGGGGTGTCAGATAGAAAGGAAAAAAATAGAAAGGGGAGTGTGGGAGATAAAAGAGTGACACAGAGGCCGAGATGGAAGTGTAGTGAAGAAACAGATAGCCAGAGGAAATGAAAAAAGCATGAGGAGGAGGAGGAGGAGAGAGGTGAGAGGAAAAGGGGGGGGGGGGGGAGAACACAACACAGTTAAGACTTGGATCTGCACCAGAATTACAAAGGGAATGCATTCATGACCCGTTCCCAGTGTCCTGGGAGTGAGGAAGCCCGTCGCACTGGAGTCGATCTGCTCTAACGGATGGGTTCAGGGAACAGTTGCTGCAGCATTCACTAATGATCACTCCAAAATAAAATAAAAATGAAAAACATTTGAGCTGAAGCTGATGACTGCCATGTGAGAAATTAAAATGCAAAACACCAGAGGGAATAAAAATATAGCAAATCGAAATCATACAAGAATAAAGGCTTCACACCAATGGGATGTCAGTTGGCACCATACACACACTCAGCTGTTTGGAGTCTACACTCACACCTCATGCTAGTGAGCGCTAAAGACAAAAATTGTCCAAAAATTGTTCCAAACCTTTATGCTACCAATGATTTTCCTGTGCGTCGAAGCTTGCGTACAGATTCAAACATCATTTTGGGTTACTATGTACATAAAATGCAATACCATTTTAGGCCAGGAATGATGCAGCCTTTATGAATTCTGAAACATGCATGGTCATATGGACACTTTTTGTCCTTTTGGAGATGCGGCCACTTAAAAGAAGATCAGACAAGGTCACAATATACTCCGTTTAGCTTTTACTGTTGTTTGGAAAAATGCAGTGCGATAAAGTTAAAAATAACTAAGTTTTCCAAGTTCTATCAAGATGAACAGAAATATTTCTTATGTACACCCCTTAAAATATGTATCTGATTGGGGTGAAGAAAATTTAAAAACAGTAATTATATTGCACATTCTTAACATAAACAAGTCGACTAGTTGTTTAGCCAAATTAAAAAATGTATAGACTTGTGTACCTTTTTATGTGACATTGTCTTTTAAAAGACAGACAAGGTCACAGTGAACTGAGTTTGGTTTTTATCATTGTATGGAAAAGTACAGTCCAAAAAAATCTGCGAAAATGTCTCTTTTCTGTTCCAAGGGGAAAATAACAGCTTATGGACTTGGTACGTGATGCAAGTGACAGATTCACAACAACATCATCCTTTGCATTAAATAGTCTGAGCATCCTGCCATTTTCTGGAAAGCTTACACAGTTAAACACAAGTCTAACTTGAAATATTTCATACAGAATTGTGTCTCATGTTAACACCCCCCTTAAAATTTACCCAACCCAAAACAAGGAGAACCCAATTACATCAGAGCATCCTCAAAACAGATAAGTCAACTAGTTTTTAGCCAGGTGAGTTGTCGATTTTGGAAATATTGAGTTTTGCACATCTGCCACCTAGTTATAAAAGTGCTACTTCGCACACTTTCAAACATAACCAAAATTAATTCAAAAAAGAAAATAGCAAAGAGAACTCAAGAGGAAAATGTTAAATAAAAAGGATGAAAAGATGGAAGTACACACTGTAGGAGGCAGAGGGGGGAGTCCACGTACCCCTATCGACGCATTTAACTCCCCCATAGTCACCTGTTTGGCGCGCTCCATGGCCTGGACCACCTGCTGCTGGTGCTGTGGATGAAGGTCAAAGAATGGCTGTCAATGATAAACAAACAACAAGCAACAAAACAAGGCAGATGGCCACCCTTTCTGTACTGGGCCATTTTTATTTTCTGGAATGTGTGCGCTCACACACATTCACACAGGGCTGCATTTTGCTTGAACACACAGACTTAAAACAGGAGGGAGAAGTTGTTTTTTCTTCTATCAGCAAAAGCTTCGGGCAAACCGTAAGAGTTTTTGTGGAAGTAGGTTTACAAGAACAACAACAGGCTTCCCAGAGGCATCCGAATGAGAGAATATGTGAGAAAGTGAGGAAAAATGAGGAAGAGAAAAAAAAAAGTGTGATTGCAAGTGTGTGAGAAACAGAAAGAGCGATATTGTGTGTGTGTGTGTGTGTGTCTGTGTGTGCGTGTGTGTGTGTGTGTGAGAGAGAGAGCGAGCACAAAAGTGTGAATTATCAGTCACAGAATGTCTGAACACAAAGTGGCATGTGTGAGTCTCATAATGTGCAGCTATGGGACTGTGCGTGTACTGGTCTCATCTCACCTCCTGTGAAAGGAATGGAATGAGCTGGGCACAAATCACGTTCAGCCGTTTGGCGATCTCCGTCTGCAGAGATAAAGAGAGTGCGAGGGATACAGAAGCACATCAAAAGCAAAAAAAGATTTCAATTAATACAAAATGTACATTTTTGAAATGTTAAATGACATTTTTCCACCCTAATGTCAATTTTTGATAATGATTATAATCCATAATATTATTATTATGCCACATCTAATGTACAACCACAGCCATTATTCTTAGTATTAGTAGTATTAACAGTAGTTATACAATTAGAATAATTATTATTACATTTACTACTACTAATACTACTAAATAGTAAAATAAACAAGTACTACTGTACTACTAATACTACTACAATAAATAATCATTTAAATACAATAGTAATAATTGATTATTATTGTTAATTAAGTTTATTATTATTATTAATAATATATATATATATATATATATATATATATATATATATTTTTTTTTTTTTTTCTTTTTTTTTTTTTTCTTTTTTTTTAACAGGGTCATATGACGTTGCTAAAAATACATTTATTTTCTGTCTTGGTGTAATCCAATGTGTTTATGCAGTTTAAGTTTCAAAAAATACATTTTCCACATAATGTACATTCTTGTTGCTCCTCTATGCCCCGCCTTTCTGAAACGAGTTGTTTTTTTGTTTTGTTTTTTTTACAAAGCTCATCGGTCTGAAAAGCGAGGTGTGCTCTGATTGGCCAGCTATCCAGTGCATTGTGATTGGCTGAATGCCTGGCCCTCAAGCATGTGACGAAAATGTTATGCCCCTTAACATACTGTGATGCCGTGTGCCCAGCGCAACAAAAAACAATAAAACCCATTACAAACAAGGCATTTGCTGCATCCAGTGGTTACTGATTATAATGACTTGTACTGTCTTTTTACACATTGCGTTGCGTATCGCGCTGCGTAAACATAAAACCATGTCTGGAGAAACGCCAAACAACAAGCACTTTTTTCACTTTCAGACTGTTCTTACAAAGTTGGAAGTAGGAACTGTCCCACATAATAGAAACAGACACCGGCACTGTAGGCTACTCTCACAGGAAACAGTCCTCGTCCTCCATAAAATGCGCTGCACACATCTGAATATTTGAATATATTCTGAAACAGTGTTGTAAATACAACTAAACCACTGATTTCTAGTTGTCTCCTCTTTTGGAAGACCAAACAAAGTAGCTTCGCTTCACAACGAAACACAGCGTCTCCATGACATAAATAAAAGTCAAGCCTTCTTTCCTTGCGTGAACATCTGGGCGTTGTGTTTTGCAAATCTTCCCACATCAGGACGTACCATTTTAGGTAGATGTGGTTGACTTAATTTTTTTATAAAGAATTTCTCTTTGGACTTGAGACTTTATTCTTTGCAACTTTACAGATCTTCTTTATGCACCAAGAGCTTGTAACACTCCAATGAGAAAGGACAATTTTTAAATCGCATCATATGACCCATTTAAACTAATACAGTATTTGATTATAAATTAATTTTGCATGTAAGATAATGGATTACTACTACTATTAATAATAAATAAATAAAATGAATAAACCTAATGACAACAACAAAAAAATTTTAGTACTACTAAAATGTATTCATTAGTAGTAGTACTTATACATTAGTTCCCATGCAGCGACAACTACAATTAAGGCATCAAAACATTGCGATGACGGTCACTAAACCATCCACTCAGACAGACCGACTTATTTCAGTGTGACCATCCAAATTGTGTTTGTTTGTTAAGGGGTGAGTGAATCTGAAACGGTAAATGACTTACAACCTTACGAACTTACTAACTTGCACAAAAAAAAAAGTCTACTGAATTGTTTTTGCTGCACGTTTTGCCTCGCAAAGCCAAAGAGATTATTAAAAAATGCCAATTAAAGCCATTTATTGCACACAAAGCATCAGGAAGGCCCATAAACACTCCTTTGGGCACCAGGCTGAGACTACAGTCACAAGACAGTCACAACTGAAATGCTTCAGCAATAGTAAAAAAAAAAATACAATCCTGTCCACCAAAACGTATCTATCACACAAGACGTTGCAAGGGTGTGTAACCTGCTACCTCCGCTCACACAGCTAGTAAATATTTTAGCCCTCCACATCTGGTTCATGCTAATTGTTGCGCAGCGAGGAGAGGGGATGCCTGAAATATTCATGCCCAGCATCTGCTGCTCCGGTCCAGCCGAGAGGAGTGACGCCTCCCCCTGTTAGCAGGACACTAGTCTTGTCCTTTGAGCTGCTGTGTCTTTTGAAGCAGTGCTGGGGGTTGACATGCTAAGGCTATTGTAATCATTTACCAACAACCCAAACAAGAGCCCCCTGAGCTGAGCGCAACCCTTTCTCACGGCTGTTTCTTTTGCCAACAGGTATAAACTAACATTATCATCTCACTATTTCTTTCTTAAAGGGATAGTTCACTCACAAATTACTGCCTTTACTGTTGTACCAAACCCATATTACCATTTCTTCTGCAAAATACTAAAGATGACATTTTGAAGAATGCGCTGATAGCTCTCTTCCATGCAGTTACAATAAACAAGTTTGAGCTTCAAAAAGACACAAAAGAACCATGAAAATGATTCATATGACATACGCACTGTTTTCAAAGCCATGTGAAGTAGCTTGATAGATTCGTAAGACGAACAGACCAAAATGTAAGTAATTATTCACAGGAATATATACATACACTGTATATATTATAAACAACTCAACACTTGAGCAATACATTTTCAAAAAAGATCTGTTCAATGAATCTATTTAACCAGCTCCCAAATGATTCGATCACCAATCAGACTGATACGTTTTCAAGTTCAACTCCATGCAATTTTTCCCCCAGTCATCTCAATGGCAAAAAATGTCCCAATTTGCCTGAATTCACTGCATTTTTGCATTCTGTTTAGATTCACTGAACCTACCTGTAAAAGATTCTTCAAATTCAACTTCTTCAAAATGTCTCTCTGCTTCTTTGGTGACTAAATGTTGACTGTATTTAAATTTTTGGGTCCACTTTCCCTTAAAGTAAATTACTGGCTGAGCGAAGTACCATCAACCCCCCCCTCCCCCCAAAATCCCCTCCACACTTTCCCGAAAGGAGGAACAGACCCCCACCCCCATCTCTTCTATATCCATCCATCACGGCCCTCCCCAGGGAAACACAATGATTTCTTGTTAGGGAATGGCAACTACAAAATGACATCTTCAGAGGAGAGAGAGTTGAGGGAGAAAGGGAGGGTGAGAAGGAGGGAGCAAAAGAAGAGAAATTTGGAGAAAGAAAAAAATAGGAGCTAGTAGAAAGGCACAGTTAAGGAAATTACAGAGTGATGGGAGATTCAGCAGGGGGGGGGGGGGTAACATTAGAGAAGGGAATTTGTGGAGCATGTAAAAAAAACAAGTGCAATTGAAACAGAGGAGAGAACAGACGCTCCGAGAGTGCTGACCTAATTTAAACTGACCTGACATCTGCACATGAGAGAGAGAGAGAGAGAGAGAGAGACTGAGCGAGGAAGGTCGGGAAATGCAGATGCAATTTTTGAGGAAGGAGAGCTAGAAAGTCAAGGCTAGCTACTTTTAGGCAATATGTGTGTGTGTGTGTGTGTGTGTAGGGGGTGTGTGTGTATGTGTGTGCCGCAGACATGTTATTTGTTGATCTAATCAGTTTGTTTGCAGATTAATTTTAAAACAAAGTGCCACAGGCCACACCTAAGAGGATTTCAACTATATAAAATGCCCACAAAAAAAGATCCCTGCATAATTGAATCTGAGTTATGAATTCTACAAAAGATAAAAAGGAATAATAAAACTCTCCAGCACAAATCACAACGTGATGCCGAACAAGCATCTTTACACTGACTCTGTTTCCTGACTTGTTTTCACTGTCAGCCCACGTTAAAACCGTAGAGTGTGTTTGCATGCATGGCAAATGACTATGGATGGGCCACGATGGTCATCTAGTCATCCAACAAATAACTATCAGTTTAGTGAGATGCTGTTTTCTTTTCTTCTATTATGGTATTAAAGAGGCTTTAATTAGCTAAAACTATCTTTGAAAGGTTGCATCTTATCCCATAGAAAATATGCAATGCTTATTATAAAACACGTAAAAAAAAATTGTTGATAATTTGACCATTCTCTAAAAAGATAGTCCATCCAAAAAGAGAACATTCTGTCATCATAAATGTCGTTCCAAACCTATGAGTTTTTATCCTGTTGAACACAAAAGATGATGTCAGTAACAAGGACTTTTCGCCACTTCATTATGGAGTTTAGTTTTTTTCCCTCACTATGAAAGTCAATGGCTACCAGCAACTGTTTGGTTGCAAACATTCTTCAAAGTATCTTCTTTTGTGTTCAACAGAAGAAATAAAAAGCGCTTACACGTTTTGGAACGACGTGAGTGGGAATTTTCATTCTTTGGGTGAACTATCCATTTCGTGCATCCCTTCCAATGACCTTACTACGTTTTTGGGCCATAAAACATTTCCATTGCATTGTTGTCTATGCAGGGTCAGAAAGCTCTCAGAAATCTCTTTCAGGTTTGGAACAACAGGAGCGCGAGTAATTAATGACAGAATTTTAGTTATTGGGTGAAAAGTCCCTTTAACTTTGAACTTTTGACTTTATCGTAATTGGTGTAAAATTGTTAATTCAAAAGATATTAACAGAGGGAATCAGCAATCTTACCTGTTTGTGCATCTCTATGTTGAGGCCATAAGACATTTCATAGTACTGGAAAAAGAAAAGGATGTCATTAGTCAAGCTGGCTGTTTAATGTTAATTAGCAGTATTATTTGTTTGGAAATCAAGTCACTCTGCAGAGGTGCGGTAACATTACCGAAAATTGGCAGGAAAAATATAGATAGTGATATTATAGATAGTGTAGCGATGTATGATAAAAGTTCCTTTCAAATCATAAAAGTTTTCCCTTTCAATGTGGCGAATTCGTGAGACCAACTTGAACCTGTTGTGAAATCTGCATGGCGAAACTTACCCTCATCCGAAATTCCTGATTGTAAGGATTCCTACTGAAATGGGTTGCAGAAAATTGTCCGAACAATGATAAATGTGATCACACCTTTAGAAAGGGCACACCTTGCCACAAATGGTTGTTTAGCACTGAGCTAAGACAAGCTTGTGCAGATGATTCAGTGCCAAAAAGGTAAGAGAAGCTAGTCCTTATCCAGCACCAACATTTTGGTTTGCTTCTCACAAAAATGGCTTCATAAACCTAATATATAATGCAAGTAACATGCATGGTCTACTTTTTTGTCTTTTTGTTGTTCAAATACTTAGTCCAAAATCTCTACTTATCTTTTCCAGTGGGGGGAAAAAAATGAATAACATGACGGTAACTAAACAGCGTTCAGGTTTTAGTGAACAATTCTTTTCAGCTAGCTGGATAAATTCTGGTATGGAGGAGTCAGTGTAATTTTATTAGAGAGAGAGAATCAAGTAAAAAGGAAAGGTGAGGCAGATAGAAAAGTGTAAAAACAACAGAGACTGAGGGATAGAAAGACCCTGGCAATAAAAGAAGCTGGCCTGACAGCTGCCTGTTGTATTTACCAGCTCTGCCAAGAGCCCACGGTGTTGCTAGGCGACTCCCACACTAAAAAAATTATGAGCCAAGAAGAGAGAGGAGAAAAAAAAAAGGAGAGAAAGAAACCGTACCGAGAAAAGGGGGTTAAGCCGTCTGCCAAGAGCAAATGGCATGCCAGGCGCAGATTGCTGCCATATCTGCGGGCACTGAGGCACACGGCAGTGGCTCTGTAAACTCATTCTCTGTGATGGATGAACTGCGTTTGAAGGACTTCTGATTGAGGGCTGGAGAAAGATGTCTGCTGTTTGGATGCGTGTCGAATCTGATGCAAAACTAAGTTGGGGGGTGTGTGTGTGTGTTTGTCTTACCATGACATAATGTCTCTGTATTTCTGTCTTCTCTGTGGCCAGCTTTTCACACTCCAACTTTAGACTGCAGAAGAAACAGAGAGAGAGATATGTTTTGCTGGACTGGTTGAAAGAGATTCTGCCGGACTGTTTGGATGTTCAGATGTGCTGCACTGAGTTTCATTTATTTATTTTTCGAATCTAAGATGTGTAGGTAAATTATTTAAAAGAGGCACTGATAATTTTATTAGACAGTCAGTAACACTATAAAATATGTAGTTCATGCTGCCTTTGACTAACAGAAAAAAACATGACAAAGACAGACATAGACATCTATACACTATATATATATATATATATATATATATATATATATATATATATATATATATATATATATATATATATATATATATATATATATATATATATATATATAGAGAGAGAGAGAGAGAGAGAGAGAGAGAGCGAGAGAGAGAGAGAGAGAGAGAGGGGGGGGGAGATGACAAAGACAGAAATAGAAATAGAAATAGACAATTACAGCCAAATAAAAAGACACATCACAGAAAGAGGACTGACAGAAACATAAACCAAGAGACAAGACAGACAAAAATAGACAGATGTTACGACAAAGCTAAAGACATTAACTTAATTTAAACAAAGAAAGATAAAGATTGACAGACAATTATACAATATATAAGCACATTGGATTTACAAAATAAAGAGACGTGCAAATATATATAAAAACAAAAGACAAAAGACACAGACAAGATATAGACAGACATAAAAAATATACACAGGTTATAGACAGACAAAGATAGAAAGATACAGAGCAGAGACAGATACATAGATACACAAATACAAATGTAAAGACTAAGTCAAAGACTGAAAGACAGATAGGAACACAGAGACAAGATTTGATGAATAGAATACAGGCGGATAATGACAGATAATGAAGACAGATTCGACAGACAGACACTATATACCGACAGAAGATTGACATCCAGATAAACAGATTATACGAGGCACATATACAGAAAGACTCAAAAGACAGACAAAAGGATAAACAGGGACACGGATCCATATATAGAAAGACAAATACAAGTTAGGAAAAATCATAGAAAGACGGGAGATGGCTAAGAAGACACAGACGGAGACACAAACCAACAACAAAAGACAAAAAAAAAAAAACAGGCAAAGAGACAAAGACACAAAGTCAGAGATAGATGAATGGAAATTAAATGGACACTAATATATAAAAAGACACAAAAGAATAGACAGAGAGACCGACTAACAACTATATAGACTCATAATAAGTCGGACACAGGCAGACAGATGGACAGACATTTATAAGATATATAGACACAAAGGAACAAAAGACAGATGGACAGAGAAATACACGATAGATAGAACAATAGATAGATGGCCAGACATACAAATAGACAGACAGACAGATAAAAAGATGCACAAAGACAAATTAGCTAAAATGTAAAGACACTGAGCCCACTAGAATCAAACAGCACACGCTCTCTCATCTCTTGGCTGTATTTCAGCTCTTCACACACACTGACTTGTTTGCAGGCATCAGATTTATGCGAGCGCGCAGGAGGGCCTGGGAAAATTAGAATATGATTAATACCGCAACATTACTGCGCCGCAACAGGTAATAACGGCACATCCGCTCTCCTTCACTGACTGCGCACAACCGGCGATAATTGACTCATTTATCACTGCGAGTGAGGAAGAGCGCAAAGGATGATGGGCGTGGGGTGCTGGGAAGTGAGAGAGAGCTGGGGAGGATCAAATCCATTCCCCTGCTAGAATTTATTACACTGGAATTGCCTCACTGCAAAAGTCACCCCCGTCGCAGGATTTCCGAGAACTGACAAATCTATCGGTACACATTTCGCTGAGACCGTCTATGCTTATTTATTTATTTCCCATCTCGTCTGAATGAGTTGGCCTCAATTATGAGATGCGGTGAAGACATGGCTCCCTTGTGCAAAATCGTAGGGCAAGTTGGAATATTTTCAGGTTCAATGGATAAAGATGCTAGATCTGTTTTGGGGCTTATAATTACATAAGGTTACGAGATTTAAATACCATAATTTAGATTCTGCAGCATCTCACGCTGGGAAAAAGTGTGCAGAAAGTTCAGTGTGTCACGAGGCTAGGGTGAATTTATAAAAGGAATATCAAAAGTAATGTAGAATTAAACTTAAAAAGGTCAAATCGACACCTCAACATGCCATAAACAACAGCAACTGGAAAGTTCTGTCAGTCCAAACAATCACTGACCATTAGTTGTTCTAGCCCTTACAACAATTTACCATGTTAACCTTAACATATCAGAAATTAGAAAAGATGTTTCCATCTTCAATTATTAGTGGTAATTGTTTTGGCAAGTCTTTTTGAACATCGAACTCTGAACGGTTAAATGTGTTGTTAGTTGATTAGAAGAGGGAAAAAAATTATAAATATAGGTATAAAGCAAGTCTGAGAGGGCGCTTCATGAGCATGACAAGAATTCTATAATATATTGTGTAAATAAAACCTCTAAAACCCAAAATCAATGTTTTTAAAAGCAGTACAATTAGGCAACTGAAAAATGGATACTGAGATTTGCTAAAAGATATTTGCTAAAGATAACATTAAAAAGGCTAATAATTTAATAACATTTAAAAGATTCACTTTGAATTAGTGTTAATTGACCGCAAATTACATCTAATAGTAAAAATTATGCATAAATTAAAAAACATCAACTCCTCTATGATGATGCTGAGAAAATGAGAAGCCCCAAGAAATGCACTCCCCAAACTGACATGGAATTTAGGCACATAAACAACATACATAATGATTCTCACCCTTAATTACTTCAATCCATACAATGAGAAAGGGAGACAAAATCTTTTTTTTTTTTCAAAAGATAAATTTCTTTCCCTGACAACCAATCAGAGGTGGAAAGAGTACAAAAATATTCTACTCAAGTAAAAGTACCATTACATTAATGAAATTTTACTTTTTTTTTTTACTAATTTTAATTTTTAATTTAATTTTTTACTAATTTTACCAGTCTAAAAATCAACTCAAGTAAAAGTAAAAAGTAGCTCATTTAAAATTTACTCAGAGTAAAAATTACTTAGTTACATTCTAACAGTGGGAGGGAGTCAAAAATGGGACAGGTCTATTAATCTCAAACTAGTTGTTAATTAAAGGAATCAGTTATTTAGAATAATAAAACATTTGGGCTGTTACCAGGCAAATCGGTATCAACAAACTCATCTTTTAATGCAGAGGAAATGCAGAAGATTCATTGGAAGTGGCATTTAGATGTATTACACTGTTTAGTGCAGGACAAGAATGCATTTAACCTGCAGTTACAAATGCATGAATAATGTTTTGATATACAAGACATAAAATGTTGAATACTCATTTGTAATGATAAGAAATTAATTATTTAAAAAAATCAAAAGATACTTTAAATGTGAAATTAAAATGGCCAGTATGTGTCAGCAAGTCTCTGTTAATAAGTGAGTCATTGCGATTGAATCGAATCATTTAAACGGTTGATTCATTCAGGAACGAAACACTGTCACGTTGCTCAGAGACGCAAAACTGTGCTTTGGTGGCTGTGTTTGGAATTATTTTCTGTTGCAGAAATAGAGCTAAAAAAGGCAATATGGTGTCTAAAACGCAAGTCTCTTAATTAACTTGTTTACTGAACTGTTATATGTATGTATGTATGTATGTATATATTCATGATTATTTTTGGAGGAAAAGACGGCATTCTTTGTGTGATTTTGATTTAATTTATGAAATCTGCCCCATATCTTCAATTTTGTGATCATTCTAAATGCATTTTAGGAGACTGAATCACACAGTGAAAGAACGCACTATAAATGCGCGCGCACATCATTAAAACAAAAAACATGATATTATCGCAGACGATATATATAGCACACTCCTCACCACTGTCTTTTTGGCTAATTTGTGCAAAACCTCTTGCTAAAATGTCAAAGCTTCATTTTAACCACCAATGCAACGATGCAATTATTTAGCTTACCTCTAACGTTACATTCTTGCGAAGGGTTGATGTCCTGTCGAGATTTTATAAGCTGCTAGTTTGGTCTTCCTAGGCAAGTACAGCTTACACTGCATAATAGAGCATACATATGGCCAGGGGTTCAATTCATTTCCTTCGAGTTCAACTTCAGAATATGACGGGGTTTCGTTTTCAGCATCTTTCTTGTGATTTTAGCGCCAGTTTGCCCTCCTGCCCATTATTTACTGACGTAGTTTCCAGGGAGCGATTTTTTTTTTTTTTTTTTTACTCAGTAATTGATGTGTTTTAAAATGTAGCGAAGTACAATACTTTAAACAAAATATACTTAAGTAAAAGTAAAATTACAGATTTAAAAAATTACTTTAAAAAGTATTAGTACACAAAAAAGCTACTCAATTACAGTAACGCGAGTAAATGTAATTCGTTACTTTCCACCTCTGCAACCAATAAGATGATCCTCTTAACGACCAACAAATCTGCAAGCTGCCTATGCCACAGCAGTCCTGCCAGCAAAGCACCATTACTTCAATATGTACACACTGGCTAACTGCACTTTTAATAATCTCGCACACCACAACAGAGTGAATTCATAAAAACGATTCAAAGTGAAGCGCCTGAATGAGAAATTTGAGTGGAAAAAGCAAATATTCAGTCTGACGATGAGGAGTTTCAGTCCAATTAGAAAAAGTCAGGACACTTCTTCACTGATCTCATCTTCATTTGCCATGCCTGTGCCTCATTAGTTAAAGCCCTTGTGTCTTCTGTATTCTCGTAATGCTTTTTCATCGCTCTGCTTAAAGCGCATGAACACATGATGATTAGTTAGTGAAATAGTCCAGTACAGAGCTAAATTAAACCCCATTACTGCCTGAGAAAGGATTGATGAAGGTTTTGCCTGGCAAATTTGCATTTTCTGCAAACTCATGCACTCTTTGAAGCCTGAAATGTGCTCTATGCTAGTGCATGAACACAGATGCATGCACTGTGTTTTTTAAAGCTGATGCCGATATCTTGGAAAGCAGGGGGCCGATAGCAGATATAATTAAAAACTATTTTTTTGACTAAATTTGAAATCATTTGACACTGGATTAAAAAAATAAATGTGTTCATACTTATCGGCCGATGCCGATATTTGGAAATTCCCAAATATCTCCCGATATATCGGCCTTGGCAATATATTGGTAGACCACTATTTCGAATCCTAGACCACAAGGCAATTGTGGCCTAATGGTTAGAGATTCAGACTTGTAACCCAAAGGTTGCAGGTTTGAGTCTCTGCACCAGCAGCAATTGAAGGTGGAAGCATTCTCTTCCACCTTCAAATACCCACTGATCTGCCCTTGAGCAAAGCCCCAATTGCTCCCTGGGCACCACAGCAAATAGATGCCCACTGCTCCAGGTGTGTGTTCGCTACTCACTGCTGTGTGTGTGCCCTTGGACGGGTTAATGGAGTTTTTGTCTACTGAAAGTTATTTCGGAAAGACATTTCATCAGCTGAACAAACAATATGTTGTTAAACAAAAGTACAATCCATTGAATCCACTGTACTTTTCACAGCCTCGTCTTCATCCCTGTCAGAAATTAATACAGTGCTACCCTGACTACGATCTATACTGCTGAACTGTTAATCAAGTTACAAATCAATGGCATACTATTGTTAGCATGTTTATAGCTAGCTACCTGAATAGCAGAACAATTTTATGTGCACTTGTGCTTCTAGTCATACACCAAGTTGGCAAACCATAACGCTATAAAACAAAACCGTGCCCACATTATTCCACATGGGGGAAACTAAAACAGCCCTGTTGATTCAAGTATACGGCAAACATTTCTGATGCAAAACTCTGTCAGACTCACACCAACATTAAAGCGCAACTGCGAACCAAACCACCCACCACTAACACATGCACTTAAATACACATGCGCTCAACGAGGGAATGCCGGACCACACACATACAGATGTATCCAGCAAAGCAGACCTAAACCACAAACCCCAGACTGTATCATAAAGATGCCTAGAATCCACTAAAAAAGTTCACTCTGTCTGGGCACAAAGAAGGTATCACAGGTATCAGAGCAATGCTGTTTGTGTGCGGGTGACTGTCTGTGGGTTGGCTGTCTTTATGTCTGAGCCATTGCAAACCCAGAGGACACATTAGCAAGGTAGGTGAGCTGGAGTGTGTGAACTTGTGTGTTTGGAAAAGGGCTGGGCAAAGCAAGAACTACTGTAATGAGAACCTCTGGTCTAAAGCTCTCCTGTCTGCTGATTAGAGGCCTTCTGCAAAAAAACACCAAAACCTAAACACACAATCATGACCACGCAGAGGCATAAGCAAAACATGTGCAGTGCTGCAAGCAACACAGCAAGGTAGCACCGTATGGAGCAGCTTTCTTTGTTATGCAGTTCCTGCCTGGTTCACATTTCCTGCTGGACCTTACGCTGTAACCTGACATTGGCCTAAGTGTGTTTCTCACATAGACCAGTGCCCACACACAAACACACCTCTTCCCAGCTCATCTTGCCAAATCTCTTTAGCTCTGACTCTTTCCTGTCCTTTAATCCAACACCAATCAGCCTCCAGACACAAATTACCAGAACTAAAATTAAAATCTAAGCCACGCAACATATAGCCAAGAGCTGTTTGTGCCTGTCTGGAGTGTCCTGTGTGTGCCTGCCACGTTCTACCTGGAGCGGGACCAGCTCCGTGGCAGGAGTATTCTTTTGGGAAATGGCGCATCTGAAAAACCATGGGAAGGCCTCTGCTAATCTTGTTGTCTTACCTAAAGGAGGTTTGCGATTTCAGACTTCACATTGTGATCCCTCATGAAGTGCCCTTCGGGGGATAATTACAGTGTGATCAAGAAATTTAAGTCAAACTCTAAAATCACCCATTGACTTGAACTCACAGAATGTTTGACATTCAAATTATAATGCTGCCTTTGTTGTGTTGGAAAGATGGTACTTACGGGATAAGCATACATTAACAATACTGACTATAATTATGAGTGGGGAAACTCTGGATTTTCTCTAAACCCTTAAATCGAGTTGGGGCACTAGATGGGAAATCACAAAACACATTGAATATATATATAGATTAACAAGCACAACTTGCATGAATCATGAGAATGAAGTATTTGCATACTGTACTGATTGGATCACACATAACTGAACACAAATGTAATTCATTACGTCTTGAGCAAAGTATTAAACTTATCAGGGCTCACAAAATTTCAAAATCCCTAGTATCCTGGCAGATACAGGATTTCTCAAAAACAAAAAAAATCGTACGAAATGATAAACATCACATTTCAGCCTTTAAACCATTTTTAAGAAAAGGGGCAAGTCAAATGTCATATTAATTTAAAACAGAAATGTATATCTTGATTTTTTTTTTTTAGAAAAGCACATAAGCTTCATTCACACTTACAACTCTGTTTGCTATGTAAAATTATGTTTCAAATTTTGCATTGGTCTGAACAAAAAAAAGCAGACTTGCTTATTGAAAATGCGAATTCATTCTCCGCCAGTAGGTCGTGCTTTTAGAGCACCAGAGATATTGCGGTTTCTCAGGTAACGGCGATAGAAATTTTCTGAAGACATTCGGTTCCCTTCAGAGATACATTCATTTAAAAAACACCCGCCAACTTTTAACTTTAAATTTGGAGCACCCATATTTATTCAGTGAAATCACAGCCTTTTGAAGTTTAATAGTCACAATAAGCTATATCACAATTCTTGTCTTTCCGTTGTCAAATTTAAAACCTCTTGAAATTATAATCAAGACTTTTTAAGGCCTTCAATTTGATACAACTAAATTAAAGACTTTTTAAGGACCTGTGGGAACCCTGTACTTAAGATAGCCCATCGGGCAGGGCGGTGGTACATTTTGGTAGCCCAAATGGAAGCAGAATAGCCCCGGGAAGCCAGGCTGGCTATTTAATGAGCCCTACTTATGTTGACATGCTGTAATGACAATAAAAATCCAAAAAAAGAAATGGCTCCTGCTGTATTTATTAATTATTTGATAAAATTGTGCAGGTGTTTGGTCCTCTGCACCAGCCTCAAGCCAGATTCATTAGATATCTAAGCAACAACTAACAGCAGAAAGCAAGAGCATATCAGCAATTCTTAAAAACTCATTGGAAGACCAATAGAGGGCCACATGTGTGTGGTATTATAAATTAAATTAATTTAGAAAGGTGCATAAAGTAACTTCTTCACTGATGGGAAAGATTTTGAACAAATACAGCCATAATTATCCAGGCAGATATAAGTGTAAAACCAGCAGCCATCAGCAGGGCTGAACTCAGTTTGTACAGAGGATTATATGAGCTTATTTGACTGAACTCCAAAGACGGGAACAGAAGAGCCCTAACAATAGGAATGTGGGGACTAGGTGGATTTGCCAAAGCTGGCATGAGGAATCAAAGCTATAGCCATGTGAAGGCTTGCCAGTAATAAGGAGGGGTGTACGAGTGTGCAAAAGGGGCATGGACTACCATATCAGAAAGGATGCCATCCCCTACCAGAAATCCCACGTAGGTCATGCCGGGTCTGGCCACATTCCTCAGCCTCAGAGTACACATCAAATTCAAACCCACAGAATCAAAGGTGCATGTGTGTAATGAGAAAGTGGTGGGTCTTTCCCATTCCAAAGCTACAGTAAGGGATTTCTGTTGAATACTAACAAAATCCTGTGCCCTACTTGCTAGAAATTCCATCCAATCCTACTTATAAAAGGCCACCTTTTTGCATATTTAGCTTTTGCACACTTCCCTGGAAGTTTCTAATAATCCCAAAGACCTTGATTTGCTGGTTCAGGTGCATTTATCAACAGTTAGATCTAAACTCAGCAAGAAAATGGCCTTCCATGAGCAGAATTGGACACCTCTGGTGTAGAAGGTTGATCAAATGGAAGGCCAACTATTGGGGCTAAAGTCAGTCATCTTGGTCAAGCTGGTTAGAGTTCGTACACATCTTTAGGCAAGCATAAAACTAGCCACCCCAAAAAAAATAAAAGAACTGTGACAACCCTAAACACTTAAAATTTAATCTTTTTTATTGCCCTTTTTTCTATTGCATGGGTTGGATAAATTACAGGCTCAATCACTCATTTTAGAGGGGGTTGTACCTGTGATACTGTGTCTGCAGGAACTGGAACTCCTCCTTTATGCGGTCCAGGGTCTCGGAGTAAGTGAGTTTCAGAGGTTGGGTTGACCCCGATGCTGCAGCGGCCGCAGCTGCTGCTGCTGCAGCTGAAGCAGAAGACCCGGGCGGTGGTTGCAAAGGTGCCTATGTGGGAAAATAAAGGAGGTGAGTTAACATCTAAAACTCAATGAAAAGCTGCTTTTAAAAATAAGATAAACTTAAAGCAAATGCATATAGCTGTCGGGCCTAACGCATGGACATGGAGACGTTAATCATTTCATTACTTATAATGAAACTTGGCTTAAAACATTGAATTATTAAATCTTCAAAAAAATCTAACGATTCATTCAGTGCAAACATGATTTGAGGAACTCATTGCACAGAGGTCTGTGAGCAAGATAGAGAGTTCTGTGCACATGGCAGAAATGAAGGACAGTGATGAAAGACAAGCTCCCCAGAATGAGAGAGAAAGCAATGAAAGAATGAGAGAGGGTGGGGGCTGGGGTAGTTCCATGACATAGGCTCCATTGTAAAGGGATAAAGCATTACAGACTACATTATATGTCTATATCACAGTGGTTGTTGTGGGTGTGCTGAGAATGGGGGATTGGGGTGAGGACCATGCTTACTGCTAAAATTAAGACATTTGTTTAAAATTAAGTATGGATTAGAAGAGGGCGCAAGAAAGAAGACCCCATCAGGGTGGGACCCCTCCAAGCTATAAATGAATTCCGTCAACTCCAGCAATTAGGAGCTTGGCCTCAGGGTAATGCAAACAGACAGGCAGACAAAAGCCTATGTGCTGTACATTAGGATCTGTCCATCCATCTTTCTATCTTTAAACACTTCTGCTGACTAAGGTCCTCGAGCTCACGACTGCACCGCACAGGGGTTCTTGCACTTCTCACGAGAATCTCTTCTTCTGAGCTAAAAGAGGGGAAAATTGCCAAAAGAGACATGATTGATCAAATGTGAAAGTGCAAAAGCCCCATTACTTCAATTAGCATGGAGCATTTGGTTTTGACGGTAGTCACATTTACTGCCAAAAACTTGAGTGGCTAACCGTTGGCAAAGTGTCACTGGGTGTTATGAGCATGTGTGTGACCTGCATTAACACTGTAAAGGCCTTGTCTTGCCAAGAATTAGAGAAAATGAAAACACAGTGCATGGACAGTTTAAGGTTTAAGCTTGTCTTTGAGGGATAGGGACAGATGCAACTGCAAATATCAAATGGGGGTTGGAGGGTGTCTGTGGGTAAAAGGGGTCACCCTGTGTTGGGGCAGCAGGATTGGAGTACTGGGGGGGGGGGGGGGGGGTTCCTATGGGGGGTTGGACCGATCTACACAGAGAGAATGGAGCCTCTCGGCCTTCGGCTCATGGGAGACATGGCGCATTGTTAGAGACTCTAACAAGCTCCTCTCTCCAGCCCTACATTTCAATCTGCTGTCCAGATCCCCAGGCTCTCACAGCTCCAGCCTAGCAGGGAGCACACACACACTACAATTACTCCTCACGGGCCAAAGAAAAGAGTCTGGAGAACAAGAGGAGGAAGGCCATTTGACGGAGGGAGGCGGGAGGAAGGGGGAATGACACTTGGCTCTACTCCCTTCTTCCTCTTTATCTTCTCTTTCTACCCCACCCAGCCTCTCACTCTGATATTCACCTCTTTTTATTGAATTTTGCGTACAGGTGCTAAGAGACTTCCGGAAGAAAGAAAAAAGGATTGACAAAGAGAGCAGGCCTTTTCTGAAAGGCTAGCTCTTTGAGACCAAAGAGCCAGTTGCAAGGAGCTTCTTGGGGACTGAATGTTCATTAATAAGACATTCAAGTTTCAAAACCACAGAGTGTCACCACCTCTCAGAGGCCGTTATTGTGGTTCTTTCTATGTATCGAGTTTCAATATGACAGCCATTTTGATTCAATGCTCTTATAACCTGGCTCTCAGACTAAATCGCCTTGTAAATCCTCAGTGCAAGTTTCCTGATGGTTGTCACAATAAATAGTCCACTTGACCTCGACAACAAGAATTAAACCTGGCATGGACCTGGCATAATTAGCATTGTGGTCCACTCTTGCTGAAAGTCACAGACCCAGTAATCTGTATTACTGCAAAACTCTAAACACCCAAATTGATTGAACTGATTAACTCTTATCCATCCAGATGGGTCAAAACAAAAATGGCATCTTGAGGCAGTAATGACTGCAATCATGTTAAAAAAATCTCACACTTTTAGACTTAAAATAGTGAAGAATCACAAGTTCTCACATGACCCTTGGTTAGGAACGGGTCAGGATAAAGATGCAGTCTGCTGGAAATTATAGCTTGAGCTGTCTAGATACTATGAAAAGCCCAGTATATAGATTATAGGTATGTCCAAGTCCATTTCTTTACCACACTCACAATGCGTTTTTTGTAAAGTGTGTGTGCATGCATGCAACGTTTTCATTTCTTTTTTCTAATTACATGTTGTGTTGCATCAAACCATAATGATCTCCCAAATCCCCCTACCCACCCACTTACTAAGACTCTAAATGAAGAATAAGCTGCAAAACACTACAAACAATCATACACACAGAGAAAAATACTGCGCCTATGTCCACTGAGCTGTCCAAACCACAGCTTCTTTCATTCTTCCAGAGGTCTGGCTAAGGGGCCTACAAGACTCCCACATGACCTACATCTGAGAATTGCTACACAGCCTGTGAAATGCTGTGGCCGGCCATGATGACTGACATCCAAAACCTGTCAACACAGTGGCCTAACCTTTGATAAAGCCATTTCTGTTTTCACACACAAATCACTTGGAAAAAACAGACCACATGCTTGATGTTTCCATTCCCAGAGAATAGCTACAGGGCCCAATTTGGAATTCTCCAAACTTTCTAACTCTTCACTGAGATCATTGCTTAAATTATAACTGTTCTTTAAAAACAGTTGTATATTCTCTTTAGGTGTCTTTCCATGGAAGCCTCTGAGAACCAGCAAGCCTGCTAATTATACAATGTTTTTCCTAAAAAAAAAAAAACAAGAATTAAGCTTTCACATAAACATCTACCCTAGAAAACGGAATGGAGAGGACTGAGGCTAAAATAATTGGAATGGACATTCTGTATCTTGAAGAAGAACCTCTTTTTAGGTGTACACACAAATCCATGGAACCAGGCAATGCTTTCTGCAGCAACGTTTGAAATTCAGGCATTGCATATCTTTCGACTACAGTGTCAACAACTGGCAGGCATTTGCATTTTAAAGAACCTCCCCGGGAATCTGACCTAGGTGCGGCCTTGTTTCATTGATTCCGTACTCTACGGCAGCATGGAGCTTTAAGGAATGCCCGAGCAATCCCTTATTAAGACAAGGGAGGGGATGTGGGGTGTAGTATGGTGCCAGGCACCTGTTTCATTAACATCACACATCTTTTCTCTACCCTCTCCGCAAGCTCGTTATTCAAATTTCCCCGCTGTCAGGATACATTAGCGGCACCGCGACTTTGGCTTGTCAGCTGTGGTAATTGCTCTAGGTGCTTCCTTTTTGAGGTAACCCGCAGCCTGTTTGTTCTTTCGGTTATAAGAAATTCCATGCTTATTCCCAATGACTTTTGCAAACTGAGGGTGCCAAGGCATGTGCCATGGCCAGAATGGGGCATGCCTTAATTTCTCTTGGATTCCTCTGGATACAGAAGGCTGGAAGTAATGGGAACAGTTTCAGGCAGGAATACTGAGAAATACCTTACATAGGAAGGACAGTGATGACTCCTCTGTTGGAGATGTCTTAGCTGGAGCAGATCTCTCCAGAAACCAGAATTAGGACCAATCAGCAGGTGTCAACAGGCAGTTTGTAGGAACTGCCAACTGTTTCAACCAATTTACCACTTGAAAGTGATATTCAATTTAATAATAAAAAGTAGTAGCTAATTATGAAATTTGGAAGTCTCACATGTAAACAATCCAGTTTTTGGTTTGCATTACTCAAAAAGCAATATAAATACAGATGCAAATCATTTTCTCTGTTTATCTGAATACAAAAACCTTATTTAATTCCATAAAATATAGGTATGATGCTCTCTAAGCCTAAAGTGAAACTTTGAACAGCAACCACTCACTCTCCCATTCAGTGTTAAAAGCACTTTGAAAGCAAAAAACTGATGGACTCAATAGCATGAAAAATATTGTCTTGGTTAAGATTTTTGACTGAAGCCATCCCTATTTCAAACAAAAGGTTTTTTAATTAAATTCCTTGTTTTAAACAAGATGATCATTTTGGACGTATTAACCTAGTTCACTCGTTGAGGAATGTGTGGGTTGGTTCTGTCTGTTTTTCAACCTCTTTATTTAATGCAGGAGGTCTCATTCCAATCTCATCAAGATATATTTGCTCATAATTGACTAAAATAAATGCCTGTGCCATAGTTAATCTCTCTTCAGATTAATTTTAATTTAGCTACTTACAGGTTATCTCTAAAAACTTAAAACTATGATTTGGGCTCAAGAAGATCTCTTTACTTATTAAGATGACAAAACATAGCTGTATCACATCCCAACCACCTCTTCATGTTTCAGGCTGTTCAAGGTGAATGGAAAGAGACCGTATTCAGAAGTAGCTATGTTCCCTGGAAAAACAGGTTGGACCAATCAATCACTCATTCTAAAGACAAATAAGAAACGATCATCCTGGTCACTGCAGAATAACATCTGAAAGGGGTGTAAAATACTTAAATACTTCACCTATATACCATGCATATCCTTCAGATCACGAAATTGCACACCCCAGTGGAATCTAATTTTCATCCCTTGCGAAATGAATGTCCAAGCATTCATAGGGAAGGTTGTGGTGCTGGGGGAAGGGTGTATGGCAACTGTAGGGAAACCTCAGGAAGGAGTTTAATATACATAGTTTGATTCAATCAGTTCAGTGTCTTAAAATAATAACTGACATTAATTAAATAGCAGACGACCAATATGGGTTTTTTAACAGCACATCATGTCAATACGATAATCAGAAACCTGGGTGACCAAAATCATGCCCGATATATCTGTGATACAGGCACATATACATTTTAATTATTATAGCAATTGAGATTTACACATGTACACTGAAACCAAATGTTGTTTCCCCAATATTTTCTTTATATCACATTCTGTATTATGTATTGACAGGATGTTTGAACTATTCTGATGCAACAGAGATCTAGCGCATATATTAATCGACCAAGCAATGCAATTATCAGCCGATTAACCTCAATTTATACAAACAAAAGCAGATATATCGGCTGAAATATCACTAATTATAAAGTCCCAGCTAGCTTTTTTTAAAGAGATTTTACATGCCTTATGATAAAAGCAACAAACAAAAATAGCATATGAGGAAACTTAAATGTATGAAAGGTGGGGAAAAAAAAGTGTGGCACTCTTGAAACTTCAAGTGCATCACCAGAAATACAGTGATCTGTCTACCAGCTCAAATGGGGTACAACAACAACAACAACTTAAAAGGGAAGTAGTATCCTTTAAGAACACTGATAGCATTGGTTACCTCGAATATCTCGGATAGCCTAATTTAAAAGCACATTTTAGTGTGGCTCGAGTTGATTTAATCATGCCTTGATGAGTAGTAGCCTACTACTCGGCCAACAACAGTTTCACAATTCATGTGAACGTTTACCCCAAATTATGAGACAAAGGGTACAAACACACTTTGTTTTAGCATATGTATGAAACATACAAAAGCGCATTGCGCACCAAGCAGACGGTCATTTCGCGGAGTAGTAAGCTAACTTACCGGAGGTCGACTTTGGGGAAACATGATGAATAACGGGTTTGTTGCTGTTTGAGGGTGTTGCGTTTCGGTGTTGCCTAAAATGTTGTTTCAGAAGAGTCTGCGCCTTTCTGTGGGTCTCAGAAGCACATTTGGCCCTGTTTCGGCGGCGCCAGGCTCGGCTCGTGCATTCCTCGCTCAAGACTCCCTTTGTTCTGCTTTATCGAGCGATATAAGATGCGCTCAGTCCGGAATCAAGTCCCTCACTACGACGCACCTCGAAATATCCGAATGCACGCGCTCGGCCTTCAGAGCTCCCCCGCCCTTGACGCGGTTTACTGATGAAAATATTAAAGAAACCAAGTGGATGGCCAGCAATCGTGCTCCCGAGACGCGACACTCCGCGCAGCTGCAGGCGCCTTCTTTTGTCTGCTTCTCTCTCCTTCCTCATCCGCTCCTTCCTTTCGTATCCTCAGCTGTTTTTCAATGGGACATGCGAGTTGTTTTCTTCAAAAGAAACGCATGCCCCCCTGTGCAAAAAGAGAAGGGGTTTGGCTTGTGGTAACCAGAAGCAAAGAGTTCAATTCTCAAGTTATACTCATTTCAGGCTGCTGTGGGAGCAGGAACCCATAAGACGCGTGGATCTGTTGTGTACTGTATTTGTTTATATGGATAAGTGACAGAATAAAGATGCGTTGGTTTAATTAAAAGGAGAAATCGTTTATGTATGAGTTCGTGGCAAGTCATTAGAAATGTGGTCTCCCTGTTTGTTGGTTTTTAATAGGCTACATGTTTGAAAAACATTAATGACTCAATGATTTAATGACTCCAAAAATGCTCAGTTGTGTTAGGCTGATCTCAAGGAAAAGCACTACAATACATGGTGTGTACACAGCCTAATCACGTTTTGAAGGAAATAATATTGAAATTAAGATGTTTTGTGGTTACCCCTATTAAAATGAGCAAACCGTTGGTTTTTATACTATAGTCTGTGAAATATGTGATATTTTATGGCTTTTACACATGTCATGTCTTGTCACATGACAACAAAATGGCTATCTGAATCTATCTTAGTCACACACAGTTTTTCAAATATTAGCAAAAGTAGTTTGTTTTAATGCTCCTTTACTACTTATGTCAATATTTAAACTTTATAATGAGACTTTAATTAATTTTGATGAACTCTGGACAGATGCGCACAGGTCCACATCAAATATATATATATATATATATATATATATATATATATATATATATATATATATATATATATATATATATATATATATATATTAAAATAGTCCAAGATTTCAAAAAATTGTTTTAGATAATAATGGTTATTATATAATAATAATTGGTCTGATAAAATCTCCTCTGAACCAAATTTTTAAAAGTTATATTTTGTGATGTAGTTTTAAATATAGCATCCCGCCTCTGTCGGCTATTCACACGTTCTCTTCACATTGCCTAATTTTATGCACAGGACTTCGATTGAAAAATAAGGGTGCAGCTAACTGTACAATGATTGAATGAAATCTCCACGTGGGGTTTGACCCAGGCACAGTCAACGCAGTCTGCTTTAGCCAATCAGCGCCGAGATCGCCCCACGTGGGGAGCGCTGACAGCGCGCTGATTGGTGCGCGTCACTATTATAGAACCCCAAACGTCAGTCAGGCACTCAGAGCGACCAAGAAAACCGTTTAACTCTTTCGGTAAGCGATTTCTAAATCCTTTTGTGATGTAAAGTTCTCTCTCTCTCTCTCTCTCTCTCTCTCTCTCTCTCTCTCTCTCTCTCTCTCTCTCTCTCTCTCTCTCTCTCCTCTCTTTTTTTATTACTTTAAATCGCTTTGCATTGAAAATGACCACAATGAAATCCCACGGCTAGTGGTTTAAAACGAGGGCCTATTTCCTATGTAAATCACTTTTTGTTTAGACCACCAGTCTCTCCATCTGTTTATGAAATATTTTGATTTTGAAGATTCCTGAGATTGTCAGTCCGGCTTCGGTATAAAGATAACATGCTCCGGAGGCCAATAGGAATCAGTGTATGACCTAAATCAAATCTCTTGTGTGTTTGTGTGTGTGTGTGTGTGTGTGTGTGTGTGTGTGTGTGTGTGTGTGTTGCTCTGGGTCAGGGAATACAGCTTAATAAGCTTACAAAGGCATTATCACTGAGGAATATCTTGGATAAATAGTGATTATAGTGAACGACAGTGATTATATAATATAACATAAATGACATAAACCATGACATAAATAATATAATACATAAACTCTCTTTTTGTGTAAAGAAATGCAAAACGGCAGGAGACATTTATTAGTATTCCAGTGGCGTGACCCCTTTAGCTGGGCTCATAATTAGAGAGGCAGATATTGAAAAAGCAATTTTCCCACTGTAGAAATCACTACCTGGCAGCAGTGTGGCTGAAAAACAGAAAGAAGGGATGCGGAGGAGGAGAGAAAATAGAGGGAGGGAGGAGTGTAGAGGGATCTGCTTAAAAGAGAGATACAGATTTAGAGGATGTATGGGGACTGCAGGGGTGGTGGGGGGGGGGTCATTATTGCCATTTTTCTCATTAATTTTAATGCACAGAGCAGGTCTCCTGGCCACTGCAGTCCATATTGGAAATGGTCATAAAAGAGTCACATATAAGAATCATGGTGTAGGACGTCTGATATATGTTGTTTGGTGTGTGTGTGTGTGTGTGTGTGTTATCAGAGAGAGAAAAAGAGAGCATTTTAAAGCTCAGAATTCACAAAAATTTAACAAGCAATGGTCAATATCTCTATTTTTCAGATCAGACGAGAGGAGCTTTCCAACTGAGCCAAGAAAACTGAACAAAATACATTTTTATCCCCTACAGTGATTGACATTATTTATTCCACAGTCGTCCCTCACAAGTACCAAACTTGATCAACGGTCTTCCCCTGTAATTCACTTTCACATGCAGCCCACACAATATTGCAACAACATCGATATTAGTATTTTGAAAGCTGAACAGGAAAAAAGGCCAACATGTTTCTTGCTTCGTTACTAGGAAAATATGCTTTTAGCATTCAGAGTTGGCAGTAGGGAGAATATTTAACACACACACACACATATGTGTGTGTGTGTGTGTGTGTGTGTGTGTGTGTGCATGCAAATATCAGAATCATTATTTTAAATAAATATCTTAATCATGAAATGGGATACAGTATATATATATATATATATATATATATATATATATATATATATATATATATATATATATATATATATATATATATATATATATATATATATATATATATATATATATATATATATATATATAATATTTATTACTTATATCTTTTAAATGTGTGTGTGTATATATCCTTTTTTACTCATTACTTACATTTTTACATGCATTCATATATAAGGAGTAAAAACGAACACACACACCTACACACACACACCTACACACACACACACACACACACACACACATATATGTATATATATATATATATATATATATAGCCTAGATAGATAGATAGATATTGTATTCTTCAAAGTCATCTGAAGCCATGCTGTGAACTCACCAAATGCAAGCCATTATTTGCTGAAAATCCCCTCTTCTGTAGCTCTCAAAACCTCATTTGCATTTTTGCACATCGAAATTCAGCACAAAAGAATGAGATTAGTGAATTTTTTTTTTTTTTTTTTACTTTTTTTACTTACTTATACCATTAACACAAACACAGCTTTTGGTTTTCCATTCTCTAACAACATACAGTTTCCATGGTGGATATAGAGTTTCACGCACTCGAGTGCAAACATACCTGCACACATATATCAAACTGACAGAGGCGTCTTCACATTCTCCAATTACAGGTCTATATTTAGAGCAGAAATGTTCACTTATTCAGTGGCGTAAAGATCATTAATTTGCATTTGTGTTGGTACTTTTCTCTTGGTGTGACACTTGTAGTAACCTACTTGACTGTCTGCTCAAGTAATTGTTGCAATACATGCACTAAAAAGATGTGACCTTGCTAAGGAAACACTTAATATCAATGATTCAAACTCCACTTTTGGATGAACTCGACATCCAAAAGACTAAAGAAAGAAAAGGAGACGTAAGTAACCAGCCTGCCAGAACTAAGCACTGAGAAACTAATGGATGAATGGAAATGAGGATCTGCGGGAGGCATGTGAGTATGTTGCCTGGCCAGTATGGAGGTGACTGACACCCAGACAAGGCTATGCTGTTGTCATGATCCCCTCTACACACACACACACACACACACAAAACACACACCCTTCACAGACAAGCCTCATGTCAGCACAGAGACGGCAGGCTATTGGATTCTCCTCCCCTGGGAACCCCCCTCCCATCCTCCAACTCTCCCCCCATCCATCCATCCCTCCTCCTCTTTCCTGCTTTCCCCCAGGGGGCAGAGAAGGGGTAATGACCCACATCAGCATCCAAACACACACACACACACACACACACACACACACACACACACACACACACACACACACACACTGTCATTGAAGCACATTTGCACCCTACACAGGAGAGCAACCCTCAAAACACAGGAAACAGAAATTCCACCACACTAATTATTCAAAGTATAATTAAAATGATTCATACCAACAAAAATGATGCTTCAACCTTGGACCAAGACAATGTATTTGCATATCTAGAGATATGTCTATATAATAATAGATGTGTATCAATTATTCTCTTGGCTGCCTTGCAGTACTTTCTTTATTTGAACAAATTCATATCCAGTGTTATATTGACAAGAGAAAATACTAAATAAATTTGATTGTTATTATTATAATTGTATTTCTGGCATTTAAATGAGCCAGCTGTGTGAGGACATTTTCCTAAAACTGTCTTAATCACATATTACAAGTAAAGCAAGATCCTATGCTATGAAGCTTTTTAATTTATTTGTATTGATTTAAAAAATGCCTAATTTGTATTGTCATTGTGGCAAATTGTAACTGTCCTAATTTGCTTCTAATAAAGATTGCAATTGCTGAAATAATAATAATGACCCCACACATCATATGTATTACGAGCTCCGGCTGCCCCCTTCAGTTCAACCGCGGTATTGCAAAAGTGAGGCCGTCAGATTACTATTAAAATCCACGGAAGATGCGTTAAAGTGTGGAAAACATGTTGACCGTGGACGTAATCGCAAGCTTCACATGTCGCTTTCTAATTTTCACACAGATTTTAGATTTTCACGGTTGGTACGTCTTCATCATCTTCATCATCAGCTTTCAAGTGTATTAACTTTATCTTAGTTCGTGGATCTCGCGGTGTTTTGTTGACGTCGTTTTGCGCGTTACATTTATTATAGTTTAATCACTTTAATAGTAAGACAAAACGATACATTTCGTACTTGAAAAAAAAGAAAAACCAACACTAACGTTACATGCCACTCAAAGTTGGGAAGACACGATAAAACGTTATCTTAACATACAGGCTATGTTTCTGTTAAGTAACGTTAACTATGTTTTATAGATTAACATTACAAGTCATCAATCTTAAGCGATTTGATATCCAATGACAATTGTCTTACTTTGAAATATAATGCTGTGACGCAGAAACCAGTGCACCTGGTTCTATGGTGTAATGGTTAGCACTCTGGACTTTGAATCCAGCGATCCGAGTTCAAATCTCGGTAGAACCTATAATTTTTTTCCTTTTAAGCATCGCGAATAGTAATATGCAGAAAACGAGTAGAACTCGACGAAAAATTAATTTGATGGCTATAATTATTAGCATACTTAACTGTGATTTTTAAAAAAAATAATTTTAAACTAATCGTTTCATAAACGAAACAGTAGATATAATTACATTATAAATATTTTTTTAATAATAATTTTAAACTAATCGTTTCATAAACGAAACAGTAGATATAATTACATTATAATATAATATAGAAATATTTAAAATATTGTATGCTACACTTTGACAGTCTCACCATGTAACATAATTCAGCGAGTGGTGTCCAGATATCATTCCAGGAATGAATACAGTTGTATTCATGTATAAATTAAATTGTTTATCGACGTTAATCGAGTACAAAAATCTTGCATTTTGATCGCCTGACCACAGAACCTTTGAGGAATAACTCCTTGATAATGCAGTTAATTAAAACGCCAAAGTAGAGTTTTCAGGGTTTAGTCATATCGAGGTGTTACACTTCAAATGTCCAGGAGGAGTCAGTATATCACATATTACATAAGTGTGGGAAAATGTACATGATTTGAGTTTATAATTTTACTGCTAATTTAATAAGGAGATCGTATAGGATTTAATTAATTACTTAATGTTTTTGTATAAAACATTTTTACTTTGGTTGTAAAAAATAAAATAAAATTGAAATCATAAATCATTTAAACCTTCGGGACATATGCAGATTCACCCAAAGAAATGTTTTGTCAGATTTAGCTTACTTCTGGTAGAAACACGAGTCTTTAACACCAAACATTAACTTTTGGATCTTAAAATACTCAAATTGTCTCCTCTGTCCAGACATTGCACATTGATAGGAACACTGAGATACAAAAAAAAAAACACCATAACAGCAATTCAAAATTGTTACTTTTTTTGTAAAAATAAAACATCAAATTTTTATATTAATGCTTAGAATATTACAACATCAATATTGTAAATTTTTCTTTAATTTAGTGCAGTATTTTGTTATTGCAACATTTTATTGTCACTTTCATATCTACTGCAATTTATATTGTATACCTAAGTTCACTCTTATCCCACCGTTCACTATTGTGACCATCAACACAGTTTACTCATTCTGACCACACTCAACTAAATATATGCGAATGCATATATTAATACTAGACACCCTAAAGATCATGTGTACCAAAAACCTTTGTCATACATTTATGTTAAGACACATTTTGTAGCCTTTAGTTTTGGAGCTTTGATGGAGCCATCATCTTCTCAAGGTGCAAACAGGAAATAAGCTGCTCTGGTCATGTGACAATTTGCACTAATCATGTGAAAGTGCACATATTTAATTGAGACCCTTTTTGTTTTTTCCATATTTGCAGTAAGTACACCAAAACGTCAGTCAGCTTTATAAATTAAAACATTTTTTACGGTCACTATTGTGATCGGTGGGATTAAACGAGTTAATAATCATCTAATAAAAGCAATTTTAAAAATACCTTGAACTTTTAAATATAACTAAATTTGGAAACATTTTTGCTTTTGGGTAGTCAAAGAACTGTTTAATTTCTCCCTTTTTACACTACTGTCGACCACTCACTCACAAAGCTGTTATGATTCCTCAGAGAGCCGCAGAGAACAGCAGCAACAGTGAGCGAGTATAAATATATAAACTCATCCAGCCGGTGGTGGGGATGGCCGGGAGCCAGGCTTCAGTGACCCCTGGGCTGGAAGAAGTGTAGCATTGTCTCTCTGGGCCATCAGCTCTGTGCATTTCAAAATGAACAGAAGTCAGATGCCAGATCCCTTCTGGATTATTTACTTTTGCCAGGCTACATGCCACATACACCTTACATTTTTTCTTAAGAAAGGGGGCCTTTTTGGCCAATAATGAACTCTACAAAAAATTATTTATAAGCAGAAAACCTGACATTTTGAATATGAACAATGGCGTGTGACAACTTTAGCTATAATAGTACCAAAGAGGCTAATGACATTTCAGAAACATTGTAAACAATTTTACATACAAAAACAACAATAACAAAAAACGAATACAATTGCTTATTATGCAACATGCAAAATGTCTAGTGCAAAACAACTGACAGGAATTTTGCAGATATGTGTCAAGCTATGAGCCATCTTAATACAAAATGATGCCCACATTCATTATTGAGGAGATTGCCAGCATTACAGCTTCAATAGCTCAAAACACAGTAATGTGACAGCAGACCTTAAATTATCCCCAAAGGAATAAAGGTGACAACTTGACATCATCTAAAGCCCAATCTTGCATAAGCTGAGAGGAATCAGATGGAAACCCACAAAATAACAACTTACATTTGATGTAAAAGGAACACAACTTGCTGGAGTAGGAAGATTTTTCTTTTTTGTCCTACCGTTAATGTTTAGGAACACAAGGGTAAGATGGACACTTTGTTACCATCATGACCAGTGGTTTAAATAACAGTGTTATAACACAAATAAAGAGCGGAGCGTGTAACTACAGACTGGTCACTCACATCAACCTTATCAGTGCAAAATCTTATATAATTTTATAATATATAATGCGAGCAAGAGTTAATTATATGAATTCGGCTTATTAAATAATTCATATAAAATTACACAATTTAACATTAGAATATGGTTATTCTACAGTGCATTTTTTCGCAGCTCCTTCGCCTTGATCTGGTCTGATCAGTAGCTATGTTTCCGTTTCAAGTTGAAAATTTAACTTCTGCACACTAATTGGAATATCACTTAAAACATTTGCAAATAAAGCACCATTTCCATCCAATGAGTCGAAGAAAACAAAATTGTCACTTCCAGATAAACTGACACTAAATATCACCAAGAAAAGTAGGAGAAACCACTGAATATAATAATCTTCATATATAATAATAATAATTGCACCTCAGAGTGACTTTACAATACAATAAGTGCGGTCATTGCTTTCGGAGGTGGATGTCACGTAAGACTGTTCTGGGATACAATAATACATAAATACTTTGGCGACAGACTTTGCTCAGGCATTTCAGAATGACCATAACAACATTTCAGATGCTGTGCAATGAGATCAGTCTGCTGTTTAGTCAGGTTATGCCATCCCATACCGCAAAGTGAATTTTTTTATGTGCATGGAGAAATGTATTCATTAAATGCATTTCTATCTCCATTTATTCACATTAACTATTTTTCGCACACGTCAAAAACCACCTTAAGCGAGCTTAAAAACCTTTGCTAATGAAGGGATTTATATTCAAAGTGTCCATCACTCGTTTCTGTTGTGATATTTCAAAATGCGGATAAACACAGGGTGATGGAAACATGGCTATTGTGATTGGTGATTATTATTGGACTTTTGAGATTAACTCTTGAAAGAAAGCTGACTAACTTATTTTAACAGTCTCATTTGTAGTCATGGCTGTGGCTAAATAAATGGTCAACATTAAATTCATGTCTACTGCAGTGCTGGACTGACAGTAAAGCACCCAACAGAACATGGCCAAAGTAAACGTTGCTTGCAAACCAAATAAGATCAAATGTTTTTGACATCCACTTCTGGCTGACATGTCCTTTTCGGTATGTAAAACTAAAGTTTACATGAGGATTGATATCATCCCTACATAAACAGTATTATTGAAATAGTACTTCTGGATTAAAATATGCTAACTGGATATGCAAACATTAAATGTACATTGCTGATGTTTGCAGTAGAATGCACATGTAATCAAAATCCATTCGACCAGATTTATACTTTAGGTAGTAATATCTAAAACACACACACACACACACACACACACACACACACACACACACATATATATATATATAAAGCATTGCAGTACTCAACCAAAAACACATTAATATTACAAATATTTAATAGGAATTTGGACAAATGCAAACAACAATATAAAGCCAGCTTTTTTAAAATGCAAAAATTTGAAATACAAAGAAGCATAGCAGGCTTGCAGTTGCTGTAGTGGTATCTCACGGTTAAATTTTAAACATACGGGAACAAAAAAAAAGATTATTCACTATTTCCAGTTCAGATATAATTACTTAGGTACATAATATTAGAAATGCAGAAACATTAAGTGATTTCTGAAATTTGTAACTACAGAATGTTGAATTCAGTTTGGTTCTTCAAATGATTTGAGAAAAGCAAGCCATTATTTACACAACAATAAGATTTACAATTCAAATAAGATTATGCATGCCGTACATAACTTGGTTAAATATATATATATCAATATCCTCGGCAAAATCATTTGAATTCAAATAAATTGATTAAATATGTATAAAAAGTTCTCTCTCATTCAAAGGAAAGAAAGAGACCGTAAAGCTTTTTACCAAGGAGGACCATTGTGAGCATGTGCAGTTTTTCTTCGCCCCCTCCCATCAGTCCAGTGGTTTGTGGGAGATGTAGTGTTCAGCCTCATTTCTTTCACACAGGTCCAGAATAGCCTATATGGTTATTCTGCTCTGCCTCACTTGAATGTAAGCTTGGTTTCCGCTCGTCATTTTCCGCTGTCTCTGGACTTGAGCACTGAGGAAAAGTACGGACCTTGAAGGAATTTGAAACGTATCGCACCTGTAAGAGACAATGACTGTTAGCAGTTATGCAATAATAACACCCCAATGTTACATTTATTGACACTTTTATCATAAAATGGGTAACTACCCATTAAAAGGAAAAAAAGGGTTAACTTACAGTGAGAATTGCAATGAGCGCCCCCTGGAGGAGCCCCACCAGCACATCGCTCCAGTGGTGTTTATAATCGGACACACGAGTGTAACCTACATAGACAGCAAAGGCCACCAGGAAGAACTGGATAGTGGGCCTCAGGAGACGAGCCCATTTTGCATTCAATCTGGCCTGAACATACAACTGGTGAGAGAAAAGAGGAATTTTATTATCTGTTTTAGGGGTGCGCGATAAATATCGTGTGATAATTAATGCGCATCTCGTCAGTAAAGCCGGTTCTCTAATCACCAGTAAATTACATCAGGTGCGTGATTTCACATAGAGCAGCTGTTACTACACAGAGTCGTTGTTAACTGACTAGCTGCGCAAACAAATGCTGTTTTACTGACGAGATACGCATTAATTATCGGATTATATTTATCGTGCACCCCTATTCTGTCTAAAAGCATTTAAGTTTTGAATGTTTGCTTTGGAATTAATCAGGAACCTGTACTGAGAATGATGCAGAACCTGACTCGAGACTCGAGACCTGACAGAGATTAGTTTTTATTGTTTTCTTCTCCATGACAGTTGCATTAAATTAGTAACTGTTAGTTTGCAAGCCCCACAATAAAATGATTATTTTAAATACCTGCAAAAATTTTAACTCGTAGACCATATGTACCTCATTGTTTATGATTTATGTCATATCTATACCATGTTCCATGTGCTTCAAAAAACAATTGCTCCTTAAGCTTTAATGCAAAATTTCAGCAAAAATTTAATAGGCAAAAAGGTCCACTGTCAAATGTAGCTCACAAAAAAGGTCACTTTCAAACCAAGCATCTTTCTGTTGGTCAATGTAGAATGAATTTGCATGACCAGTTTGAAATATGCAAAATCTTTGTGAGGAAATCTTTCATGCTGGAAATTCGCAATCGCATGGATTCCTATCGAATAACTAGATTTTGCCTTCAATTTTTTGAATACCAGTAAACGTAACTTAAATCTCACATTTAATGCCTACATTGACATCAATTACAACTGCACAATTAATGACTATTTTCAAACAGGTTTCCCGAACACTTTTTTTCCCCATCTACCACTGGTCACAAAAAACAGATAATCCCACCCCTAGACTTTTGTTAAATGTTTAATGTTTAGAGGGTTAGCATTTAGCTGCAATAGCACTCACCGCTAGAAACAGCATGCAGTACATCCCGAAGGAGGAGTGGCCAGAATAGAAGGACAACCTACAAGTCACACAGTTTCAAAAGAAATTCACTGAAATCAAGCCATTAATCAGATTTATTATAAGAAGCATACCGGGCTTCAGTTACTTCACTTGGGATGCCAGTGCAGTTGATCGAGGCCACGTATCCTTTGCAGACTCTGGGAGCACATACTGTTAAGAAATATGGGCGTGGTCGCCCAATGGTGTACTTGGCCAAGTCTGTCAGTGATTGGCTGACAGCTCCCCCAAACAGGAAGGCACCCAGCACCTTATATATGGCTGACACATATTGATTAAAGGTGGAGTTGGAGTGAATTTTTTTGCTGTACACCAGATATGCTTCACCTGACGATATCTAGAGGAAAAGAGGGAAATAAAAATATTAAGAAATATGCATTTCTGTAGCTTGCAACAAAGATTAAAACAGTTAAGTTAGTTGTAAATATGTAAAACAATTCCATGAGCACATAACGGCGTGTTGTTGTGCATAATAAAACCCTCTGCTGTGCAGAGTCATGAACGGACACTTTGTTGAGAATCAGCGCGTGACTCATGGGATGATGAGATCATGGAAGGGATGATGGAGATCAATGAACGAGGGACTCACGATGATGATAGTGCAGGTGATGGTGACTACGGCCAGTGTCACGTTGGTGATTGTGTCTTGTTTTACAGGGTAACTAATGCTCTCGTCCTGGCAGTAGATGCCTCGCTTGTATGGCTGGGACGTAATATTCATTATCACAAAGGGCAGAGAAGCTACAAGAAAGAAGATGAGACAACAGATAAACAAATAAAGCAATTGAAAGTGATAATGCTTATTAAATGAGAAGTTTATATCTTGTGTGGGGAATATACAGGGTGAATACCCTGAAGCCTGGCTGGGTCATATTTTAATTAAAATATTATAAAATTTAGCATTTGTTTTCCAACCATTTCTAATTACCATAACTTTAAAACAACAACAATATTTGGTTACCATTTAAAATTAAAGTGTCCCTATTATGGATTTTTGAAAATAAGCTTTCACGCAGTATGTGAATGTAAACCGTCTGCAAAGCTGTAAAGCTGAAAGTGCATCATAAAATTATCGTCTCTCAAAAGAAAGAGTTGACTCAGAACTGCTAACTGGTCGTTTAAAAATTGAATTCCATTTCCGTGAAATTCACATCACATCACATGTTCTTCATGGACATCCCGCAAAAACTAGAACGCTGTAGCGCGATCGTGTGGATAACATGTTGACAAGGCGCCATGCTCTGCGCTGTGAAAGTAAATTCAGTATATTTTCACTTACAAAGGATGAGACTGTAAAGAATCAGTGGATAAAGTTCTTCTTTACTACGATAGCACAGCAGTATAATCCCAAACTTTTGCAGTGTTCGTATCATTTCACTGACGACTGCTTCTTCAGTCACCGTGAGTTCAACACAGGATTCATAAAACTGGTTTTCTTTGAAAGATGGCTCAGTGCCCAGTTTGTTTAGACCAGCTTGATCCTCTGATAATTGCTGCTGTAATGTTCTGTCAAGCACACAAAACATGTAGTTGTGTTGTGTATACACTCAGTGCAGCTGTAGGTCTCCAGCTACCTCACGTTATAGCTCTGATCAGCTACTATTGCCTAGAAAATGCTGATTAATATAGAATGTCTGTTGTTTTTAGTTCTTGGAGTCATGATAAAGGATGGAGCAATACATTTGTTTACATCAGGGCCGTGCGCAGACATTTTAAGGGGCAGTGGGCCAAACTAAAACAAAGGGGCACTGGGGGGTGGGTGCTTAATACAAATTATCCAGTTGTTACAAACATACAATTATAAGAGAAGACAGCACACTCTGTAATATTTGACTTTATTGTAGATTTATTGATAAGAGTGGTCTCTCCCTCACTTTCTGAGCCTGCTTCTTCTTTATCTTTAATTGAAGTTAGGGGAGAGTGGGTAAGTTGACCCAGCCCCTGCATCTTGGCAACTGTACACTTTTGCTGTCATGTGACGATGTATTTAGGAAACGGCCATTGAGGGAATGGAAGGCACCATGACCCTAGCCAGGGTTTGAAAATCAGTGTGGTCTGGGTGGGAATTGTGCTATAATAACCCCACTCATTACATACACTTAACATTTTAAAAGAGACAGATATGTAGATGTTTTTTGAATAGGTTTTCTCGGTTTTGGAGGAATGAGCATTGTTAAATTATTTCACATTGCACCATTACTTTAAGTTAGGGGTATATAATTTTATCAGTTGTTTATTGTTCATTCAGCAACACATAGGCCTATTACTGTTATAGTTTTCATTAATAACCATTGCTACATAGATGATAACTTTGTTTAGTGCCCTTATGAATGTTGTTGGCACGACTTTGTGAAAATGTAACTACAATATGAAATGGCATAGACGTAACTTGTTCCACAGATCTCTGCACTAGTGTTATATGCTACTGTTTTGATAGCGATGATAACCTTTATGACAGATAATATCATATGGGTTGTTTTTGCCCTTTGCCTTACCGTATGTGGTAATAACATGTATGGGAATAACAACAAAAACATGTCTGTGGGCTCTGATGATTACTATCAGTTTAAGTTCTGGCAGTGTTGCCCGATATTGCTATGAAAACAATTAAAAATATCTTTCCACCTGTTGTCACTAATGGCCAACAAACACTGTTTAGTCTGTTTTTAGGAAGGCTACAACTTGTGTTCATAATATGGTTTCAAAAACAATTAAATATTGAAATTTAAACTTAATTTGGTTGGTTTTATGTTGTTAAAGTTAACTAAGAAAATAAATGACTGTCTGTAAAAGGAAATTATTAAATTAGTTTTTAAATCATTATTTATCTCACATGGGTTTGAATGCGATTGCACTGACTGTCAACTTACCCCAAACCCAGGGCTAACTGAGCCAGCATAAATCTATATTATATACCAATAAACTACAAATTTTTAACATTTATACTATTTTTTTACTATTTATAGGCCTACTATTAGTATGGTTTTAATAAAATATGTGATATAGATTACTAGTATCAAGACAAGTGATTATAATGGGAAATATACTTAATTACAAGAATTTACCTACTGGCTTGCTGGAGCGTTGTATTTATGTTTGCAATGTTGAACTGCCTTTAGCAGCCTCCCTTCGCTCTTTCTCTCTGTGTCTTTTTTGTGAATGCATTTCTTTTTTTTTTGGTCTACGAATTTCCTGTAATCTATATTAGATCTGACTGGGTACAATAATTTGTCTAAATTCTAAGAATTGCTTGAAGTTGTTAGCACTTTTAGATGGTCATTACCGACAAAAACAAAGTACCAACTAAATTACTAATTCAGCAGATCAACCAATGAAATGTCTTTCTTTTTTTTTCACAGTGACATTACTCTCATGACAAGCACATTTTCCATCCATTAAATTATGAATTTACATACCGTATTTTTCGGACTATAAAAGTCGCACCTGAGTATAAGTCGCATCAGTCCAAAAATACATCATGACGAGGAAAAAAACATATACAAGTCGCACTGGACTATAAGGGTATTCCCCCGTTTTGTCAAAATTAATTTTGATAAATAAGTCGCACCTGACTATAAGTCGCAGGACCAGCCAAACTATGAAAAAAAGTGTGACTTATAGTCCGGAAAATACGGTACATATGTGTGTGTGTGTGAGTGTGTAAAGCATTAAATACTTGGCAAATAAAACTGGAGCAGTTCTTTATGCATCATAGATAATTACATGAAATGCAGTAGTTCTATTATTATTATTATTATTATTATTTTTAATAATTTGCAGAACAACATCTGAATTCTGCCATGGAAGCAGTGACAATTTATCGTACCTGTTTTTTCCAAAGAGTCACATGGAATTTTATCCCACGCCATCTTTACCCAAAGCACATTGCGAGCCATATCATAAACATGACCGTACACATCCACTGCCCAGACATCCTTTCCACAATGCCTTGGTTGGTGAACTGATGTGGCTGGAGATGCACATGTCTGAATCAAGCCACAGCGTGATCCTTTAATGAATGGAAAATTCTCTTGGGACATTCAGAGATGTTACAAAAATTATTTGGCAAACATGTTATCCTAATCCACAGCAACTGAAGAGAACAGTAAGAGCAATGCTACTTCCTGTAAATCCATTTTCTTTTGATAAAGTGGGTGTATAAGAGAATAGTGTTGTCGTAAGTCTGTGTGTCTTTACTGCCACAAAATAATCTCCCGTTTGAAAGTGTTCTATAGAATTTGTAGATATTTTAGATATGCTATGAATGCCAAGGACCTATAGAGATTATCAGAAAGATACTACACGAGTAGGAAACCATAGTCAAAAATTTTAAATTTGATTGTGGATCTTCTGGTTGACTCAAATCCAGAACTGCTCAACTGTCATTTATACCACTGTGTTATTACAATGTAAAAGAGGATCTGAGAGACAGATAGTCAGTTCTGTCACGTTTAACTCTAGGCTTAATATGAAGGAACTGCTTTCACAAAGGCAGTTTTCATATTTAAATAATATCTTCAATATAATTCTACGAAGGCCTTTAAAAATACACAAAAAGTTTTTAATCGGTCAACAAAGAGCTCATTAATAAATCACATAATATACTACAAAAAATATTTATAGAACCCCATTTATACAAGAATGTGGCCCAAACTTGCACCAAACAAAACACAAATGTTGTATTTCCTTCAAAACTAATTTTTTTTATTGTTTACAAGGATGTTTTGTCCTTTTTTTGTTTTAAAATAACAATTAGATGTTTTTTTTAAAATATGATCTGTTGATTAAATGCATAAGCAGCAGACTAACTGATGAATGAAATCACTGACGAAAATGAACAAGAAAATTCGTTTTTTAAAACTCATCTTCTGTTGTCAGTTTATAGGGAAAGAGTAAATTTAACTCTTAAATTAATTCTATTTTAAAAGTTTTGGCACGAGAGATTTAGAAACTTAAATTATTGATAAAATTATTAATCTTATTGATTGAAAATATACTGTATTTCCATGCACTGTGGTCTGAAAAGTGACTATACACACACAAAAAAACAATGCACTGACAAACCTTCAAGCTGATATCCACAGTGGCGCACTATTAAAACCATACAGCTCATGTAACTCTGGCCCCAAAAGTAATTATTATTAAGTTGTATGTCATTCAACATACAATTTTGAATGTTGAAGTAATAAAAGTTGTGTTATGCTAAAAGAAAACACACATTTGTATATTACCTTAAATCGTTCACTAACTAGTTTTTTTAAATAATGTGATCCACTTGCAGAAAATTGTTTACTGAATAGAAACTTGTATTTTTGTTTCCATTAAAGAGATTAATTCTTTACATACAATGCAAGAAAAAGAAACTTTCCCTCGGGTCTCATAGACCATCCTGTTGAGGGAGACCCCAAAAGACTGGCTACAGTTTTAGCACTCCATTGAGATTCACACACTTTGAAAAGGTTCTGGAGCTGAGCTTGGATGGACTTTTCTGCATGTTTGCCAGCTGAATACACACATAAAATATCTAAATAAATGGCCAATAAAACAGTTTCATTTTTCCCTTTTCCTCTCAAAACCTTTAAACTGTTAATGACACATTATTAGGAAACAAAAAGATGGGTAAGACTGCAAAAACGTTTTTATTTTGCTACAGGCACATTTTTATGGTGAATAGAAAACAAAAAAGAACAAAACAAAAAAAAAATCACCCAAAGGAGTACTTTTATTTCAAAATGTCTTTGACTAATGACAAACACAATCAAAACTCGTAGAAATATAAAGGACTGAGTCTAAAATCTGTAAACTTTACATTTAAAATGGCTAAGCTATATAATCTGGTACTCCGTGTAATTCATCAGTATTACTCCTGAAATATTTTCCATGCTGTGTATCCAAAGAATTAAGTTAGCATAAAAGTACATTAAATGAGGCCAACATGGAAGAGCTTCAAAGGGTTTGAGTTCAAAGCCTCAGTTTGAAAGGTTTAAGGTCGGCAGTCATTTAATTACGCAACGAAACAGGACTGCAGGGAGAGATGTGGTGCAAAGGAGTGAGAGGGCGAGATGTGCTTGAAGAAAGTTGTGCTTGACACCCAACTGGGACTGTGCTTAAGGAAAAGCGAACCTCGTTACAGCTGTTGCCAGTCGTCACCCTTCAACCGTTCCCTGAAACAAATGAGTTCCATTTGAAGGTACAGGAAGTGAAATTTCCTGTAAAACATTAAGGGAATCCGTTTGGGTATGAAGTCTTTTTACGAGTGTTTTAATGTTTTTTTTTCTTCTTCGTGCTACGCGAGTAAAAGCAATGCACTATTCCTCTTAACTAAGAATAATCAGATTTAGTCAGAATAATCAGTTTTTCCCTGAAATAAGTAGTTTAAGAATTTTTACATTTCTGTCTTGCATGCAATGAAAGTGGATAGGGTCCAAATTAAAGTAGTTCATACAACTCTATATTCCAAGTCATATGATTAGTACTGTCATGATTCCTCAATTAAATTTAAGTACTCAATTATAAAAAAAAAATTTTTTATTGCACGTGTTGATTAACTTTGGAGTCTTTCAATCCCTCCAGCGCCACCTCTAGCATCCAAAGTTGCACTTAAGTTAATGCTATTAAGTTTTGAACTATATTTAGATGGGATTTGTTTCCCTCTCATTCCTCGGCTCATACTATATAAGTCAAATGGAGACCAAAATTTTTAATTCTGCAGGTCAAGTTTTTTTTTTTTATAGTTTGTAAGACCTACTTTTTCAAAATTGCCCTAGATTGTTTGTCTGATTTTCACCGAAATTGGCTCAGATCATCTTTAGACCCTGCTGGCAAGAAGTTATGGAATTCAAGTTGATCAAACTATTCACAAAGAAATTTGCGAACATATTCAAAGAAATAAATGAAAAAATTAACATGAGGCTATATCTTCACAATGTTTTAGCATATTCCGACCAAACTTGGTGTGTGTCATTTTAACAGTGACTTGAGGCAAAATGCATAGTTTAAGCACAGCATCACTTAGTGATGGTCTCTTTAGATTCAGTGCAGCATGCCTAGACGAACCATACCAAATGTTCCCATGTCAGACATGGGCATTATAGCCATTTTTAATTTCGATGTAAAATGCTATATTTTACAAACACATTGGCAAATTGTTACAAAACTCCTCCTAGACCAAGGCAAGGTTTCACAATATATGTTAAGAGGCGTAACATTTCCGTCTCATGCTTGAAGCATTCAGCCAATCACAATGCATTGGATAGCTGGCCAAATCACAGCACACCTCGCTTTTCAGAGAGAAGAGCCTTATGAAAATTGACATGTTTTAGAAGGCGGGGCAGGGGCAAAGAGGAGAAACAATAATGTACAGTATGTGGAAAATGTGTTTTTTTTTTTTTTTACCTTAAACCACATAAACATTTCATTACACTAAATAATGTTCTTTTTAGCAGCATCATATGACCCCTTTAATGCATCAATGAATTTGCTGGAATGATCCCAAACTATGTTTGAGGCTGTATCTTTGCAAATCTTTGGCATACTGACACCAAACTTTGTATTTGCCATCGTCACCTTACTATAACCACACCACATCAATTTGGTAACAAAAGTGATACACCTTTTATTAATAACTAATAATGAAATTTCCAAAAATTTTAATAACTTCTGATGAAATCAATGATTTGAACTAATGATTAAATGAACATCCTGCTAAATATCTCTTCTTGTGTTCCACAAAAGAAATTAAGTCACATATTTAATAACATGAGGCCAGGTGAGTAAATGTTGTCAGATTTGTAATCTGTGAGGGAAACTAATTTAAGGTCACTGCAGCATTTCAACAAAACAAAGCAACATGGTGACTTAACCTAAAGAATGAGGAGATAATTAAGGTTGGTGACTGTGGAAATGTTGAAGGACTATTGATTTACATCCTTTTGTTGTCCTCTTGCTCATCTCACAGACAAAAACGAGCTTGCCCTTCCTATAGTCTCCACCTCATTCATGTTTTCCTCTTTGTTTAGAGCATTCTCCCCCTCATTCACATTCACTATAAATACGAAGGGCAGAACAGAGTGTTGCTTTATTTGGTTCAAACTTATGTGCAGTTACAGTATGTGGGATGATTGGTGGCAAGTTACGCTTTCCCTCACACCACTGGAGGAACGCCAGAGCCATTACTGCACCAAACCAACAGTTTCATTCAGTATTCAAAAGGAAATGTTCACAGCAAAATACAATTCTGTTATTGTTTACTCACCTTCATGTTATTCCCAACCCTGAAGATTTTCTTTCTTACACAGAACATTTAAGTAAATGTTCATCAGAATGTCTGGATACAATGAAAGTGAATGGGTACCAGAGACTGTATAGTTCAAATAAACACAAAGAATACGCATTATGAAAGCACCATTGTGGTCCAGAGTCATATATATTCCAACTCTTTGTAAGTCATATGTGTGAGAATCTGTGGTCACCATTCGTTTTCATTGTATGGAGAACAGCATATTTGACATTCCATAGAAAACAGAGGGACGATAAACAATGGCACATTTTTTTGTTTCGAGAGAACCTTTCCTTGACCTTCAGTATTCAGTAGCACAAACCAATGTAGCTTTTCCAACGGCAAGATACTTTTATTCCAACAAGCAGCACTACAATCCTGACTGTTCTATTTTAACATGATCATCCTTAACGGAGTCTTTAATGTCAGATAAATACTGATCTGGGTGGAAATAAATAAATATAGAATTTATTCAATATAAGTTTGATAAATTCTGTTTGCACTTTTAAGAATGTAGCATTACTGTAGCTTAACTTCTGTAGATAATGAGCAGCTTGTTTGGAACGTCTCAAGAAACTGGTGTAGGATTTATTCTGAAACAATTTTCACTCAGAAACAGTGTAGCTTTCCTAGCACTGCTATGATGATGTTGGTCCAAGAAACCAAAATTCAGAGAACATTTTGCTCATTTACAGTAAATCCAAATTGCGCTGCTTGCAGTTTCAAGAACGCATGAGCTGGTGCGTTTTCTTTTTTCCAGTGTCTTTGGTTTTGGCTACACCGCAGTTTGTAGGGAATAGCCTATTTTCTTAGGGTCAGCATTGACCTTCACCTTGATATTGGTTCACCACTTTTCATTATCAAACACACCCTATGTTTTTATGGACTTATCTTATATACTAACATGTTTCAAGGTGCATTAACAAAAACACTCAGCTTTCAACACCAGACTCGATCCATTCTGACTTCATTTCAACATTCGAAGCATAATTCATATGAGCCAAACCCACAATGATCACGTTCGGTTCCTGCTCTGAAGATGAAAATGAGATGTTCTTGATTTTCTTTGTGGGTTTTCTGGAGGACCATCATAAGTGTTTACAAAAATATAATCCTGTCGCCCCTTAAGTGAGAGTTTTGAGGGCGGTCTGTCTGCCGGCAGCAGTCCCTGAGCTGTAGTTTGGCAAGGCCGCCTGACTCATTTGGAAGTTATGTGGAGAGTGTACAGCCTCGCAGGAGAGTCTGGAATCCTACTTCTAGAAGAAACGCCCACCCTCCTCCTCTTCTCTTTTACCATACACTAAAGTCTGTTGTCCCAGCCCTCTACCTCCCCACGCTAATGCTAGTGTTTTATTTACACTCATCAAATCCATGGACATTTATAACACTGCGTGGGAAACAGGTTAACTAGTATGCTAGTAGTTTAAGCAACTGAGTTTTGCTTTTTTAAAAAAAATCTGTAATTAATGGAACAGTATTTTTATCCCTCATATTATTATTCTCATGATGTGACCAATTTCTGAACAATTTTGTTGTTAATGTTGAAACTGCCATCTCATGCAGACCTTTCTGAACAAATTTAACCAAGACTTGAAATATAATGTATGACAGTCCCAACAGCCTGAACTTTTCCTTGTCCTTTCCATTTTTTTTCGCCAGTAGGTTTTTGAAATTAGTCCAAATTGTGTGGCAACATGTCTTTGCTGGTTATTCCATAATACTAAGATTCTAAAAACTCTAAAAACTGTTCCTCACTTGTGGAATGAATCTCTTATTTATACCCAAACAGCAGAGTTTTTTTTTTTCACATTTATAATGAACCGATTTCTACCTCAAATGTTGTACTTTTAAACTTTCTATTCATCAAAGAATCCTAAAACTGTATTACAGGTACCACAAAACTGTTATCAACATTGATAAATGTTTCTAGAACACAAAATCAGCATATTATAATGATTTCTATAGGATCTTGTGACACTGAAGACTGGAGTAATGATATTGAAAATTCAGCTCTGCATCACAGGAATAAATTACATTTTATATATATTATTATAATATATTAAAATAGAAATATTTCACATTAATACCATTTTAAAGTGTATTTTGAGCAGATAAATGCAGCCTTGGTCAGCAGAGACTTCTTTCAAAACCATTTTTTTTAATGTAGTATACATATATGTGTGTGTGTGTATATATATATATATATATATATATATATATATATATATATATATAGAATTTTTACATTTACATTTATGTTTTATAGCATTCCATAAAAATAAATTTTCTATACTTCTTGTTTGTGTAAACTACATGTCTGTTCTAGTTTGTACTTTGCTGAAGAAAGTATTTATTTCAGCATTCATGTTTCATTTCCTTAATATGAATCACTTGTTTTAACATTCCTCAGCTGTTAGTCACTTTGGATATCAGCATTTGCATACAGGCCCTTAAAGCATTATAAAAAGCATCCTTGTATGCCGTGGAAATTTGACAAAATACCAATAAAATTAACATGTACAAAAAGGGTCTGCTAAAACAAGAAATGTTCTTTCACTGTTCTTTACAATATTAGTTATTAAATAAAAAAACTGAGTACATCAGAGATACCGGGGGAAAAAAGGCCTGGAAAGTCCTTCAGTACTGGACCAAATGCTTGGCTTAAAAATAAACTGATAAGCTTTGATAACGCTCAGCAATTTCACTTTCACTGAAGTAAAACACTGATCTTGCACCTTTGACTTGCAGATGTATCAGTGCACTAGAATAGATGCTGAATATTATCTGTCAAACATTATTTCTGTCAATACTTCATGATTGATGATGTAAAAAAAACAGCAGTAAAATACACACTGTTGGCTTGTGAGCTAAAGTAAAAGCCAGACTGTGTTTGTGTGGAGGGAAACTTTACTTCGAAGGAAAAGAGAAGCAGAGGGTGGCGGGCTGGATTGAATGTCAAATTCAGGGTTGGGAAAAGGATATTACTGCCGAGAAACGCTTACAGAAATTCTTCAGTAGCTGAACTCAACTGGATTCTGGGACTTTCTGTTGTTACTGAAGCAATCTTAGAGGCTGATATTTATTTGAAAATGACTGAATAATCCCACCTGTGCTTGCTTTTATTAGCTCAAGTCAAAGTGTCTCAAATTTACAGGCCTTTGCACTCTCTCTTATGTCCTTGTAGATCAATCAGAAACCAAATTATGCATACACACTGATGTAGTTATGGGCGACACTGAAGAAGTTATTGACCTTCCTCAGATGTGCCCTTATTTATTTCCATATATGCATCTTTATGAGAAAACTGACCTAACTGAAAAACGATCTGCAACAAGTTGGAAATTCTTTAATGCGATTTTTAATTATTAATGACAGAATGTTAATTTTCTGTAAATGATTCTGAGTAAGAAAAATGGTGATGGTATTTCTGTGTAAACTCTTCAAAAGCATCTGAAATCCAACGATGTCAAGTGGTACAACCCTCAAGACCCTCATCATTGTGTGTCAATGAATTAAAAGAGCATATGACTAATATATATCCATTTTAAACTAGATTTTTAAAAATATTTTTTTTCCTTTTCTCCAAGTTGTCATTAACCCTAGTACAGCCTACATGTGAGGTAAGAAACATCTAATATGGTCCTTCATGTCACCGTTGGATTCCCTTAATGGACTAGACAAGACAATATTGTCCATCCCTGTCCATAACAAGGACAGATAACTTTAAATCGGTCACTTCATCTAGATATAGAGATATGTGCACCATGGTAAAGCTGTAGTCGTAAACTAAAGGTGAAGGATCATGCCTATGGCACATGCCTAGAGCACCCTCATGAAATCAAATGCTGGAGGTTGGAGAGCACAGACACAATAAAGGGCTTCAAAGGGGCAGGTGCAGAAACTTCATCTCCCAAACGTCAGAGCAGGGTTACCTCATGCGGATAAAAAAAAACAATGTTTCCAAAGGTTGTAATGGTCATGATGGTTCGTACTCACTTTAGCACTGAGGCAAGACAAATCTTTTGGTACTATGTGACTATTTTAGGTTGTTTATGGTCACTGGTTTGTTTCATGGTTGGTCTGCGAGCAAAGTCTTGAATAAAGCCAAAAACGCAAGAAAAGGAACATTTCTGTGGCACTACATGCTGCCACACACCGGGAAACACTGACAGGCTTGGATCACATTTCCATTAGCAAATACTAAGCTTCCTGAACTTGTAGAACACACCTCCAAATACATAATTAAAAATGAAAAACTTCTAAAGACCGGCCCCTTATCATGACACAAACACACTTGACATATTGGACATGGCCTAAACCAGGGATAGGCAAGTTCGGTCCTAGAGAGCCACAGTCCTGCAGAGTTCAGCTCCAACCCAGAAAAACAAAAAAACCTCACCTGTCAGTAGTTTTAGTAATCCTGAAGACATTGATGTCTAGGACCGAACTTGCCTACCTCTGGCATAAACCATTTTCTTGTTACAATGAGTAAGATAATATATATTAAATATATTGACAAATGTCAAAAACTAGGCCAGACTGGTCTTAAAATTATACATGACATCATAGATTTGTATCAACAACAGGTCAAAATAGTTTATTGCAATTTGGTGCAAACACAAGCCAGTTTTGTAGAGAATTACAGTTTGTATGTCAATGATCATCTAACGGTCTCTTAATTTTTTTTATAACTGAAAAATACGCATACAAATTATATTGGTGTGTGTGTGTGTGTGTGTGTGTGTGTGAGAGAGAGAGAGAGAGAGAGAGAATGTATGCACAGCTGTATTTTATCAGTCGATCAGATTATCAGGATGTCTCATGCACGCACGTGCACACACATTCACAGAGTTACAAACATTCACATCTGTACATATCTGTTGTCACACAGAAATATTTATTTTTTTATTATGTTTTTAAAAATCTTTTCTCCCTTCCAATACAAATACATTTAAAGCTTTTTCCATGTCAGTTATTCGTCAGTAGCCTAACCCAGTTACTATATTGTTTACAAATTAAAATCTCATTAAAGAACTGAATAAAATAGAGGAAGCTACATAAAAGCATTAAACCAACAACTTACACGTTTAAAGATGAACTTCAAATCAGTACATTGGACGCTGAAACATTGAACTCACTTACCTACAACAACACACATCAAGTCCACCAGGACGAAGAGTTTATTTTTCCTCCAGTCCGTCATAATTTCTTTAGCTCGGATGCGCTTGAAAACTAGCACTTTAAAACTCACTTCATTTATGAGCTAATATGAAAAATAATCCACTTGGAAGAAGCAAAACAAACCTAACGCGACCAGTCACGCGAGTTCTTCCGGCTCTGCTGCTGTACCTGCGCGGTTCGCGGTTCGCGCTTCACTTCAGCTCTGAGGTGACGGTGAACGGCGCGAGACCTTCAAGACTTTATATATCAAGCACTTCAAAGGGTGACGGCAGTGCCACGTTGGTGCACATGTTGCTTTTGTAAAAACGGACTGGCTGGTGTGTTCACCCCTCCGGCTGTTATTTTTTTTTTTGAGGACGCATCCACCTCTTTTCCAAAAGCAGGCTACTGTGTTCCCACTCGCGCTCCCGCCGTGTCCACACCTTGACAGTCAGTGAGTGTGGCACGCGCCTGCGCACACGCACATCACAGCTGCCCTTTGAGCCGAAGCGCAAACAAACGGAATATGACACATACTTTTATGGCATATCATGACATAAATATGAACCTGGCCAATTATTTGTACTACATTTATCTGTCAAATTAAATCGTTACATCCGTTGTTGACCATGTGATGATTTACAAGTAGCCTGATATCTGTGTGAATGTAGCGCTCATAGATAGATAGATAGACAGACAGACAGACAGACAGACAGACAGTCAGATAGATAGATAGATAGATAGATAGATAGATAGATAGATAGATAGATAGATAGATAGATAGATAGATAGATAGATAGATAGATAGATAGATAAACAGACAGAGATAAGGATGGATGGATGGATGGAGACAGACAGACAGACAGACAGATAACCCAATGCTTCATAACAACTTCTCTATACAGCTGGGCTCATCAACCATTACTCCTTCGAGGAACACCAGAAACCTAGGAGTTGTGATGTATCATCAGTTAAGCTTCACAGACCACATTGCTACAACGACCCGGTCCTGCAGATTTGCCTTATACAACATTAGGAAGATTAGACCCTTCCTGTCAGAGCAAGCCACCCAACTTCTTGTTCAAGCTCTTGTTCTCTCCAGACTGGACTATTGTAATGCTCTCCTGGCTCTTCCTGCATGTACTGTCAAGCCTCTACAATTGATCCAGAATGCAGCAGCGAGGGTTGTCTTCATTGAGCCAAAAAAAAGCTCATGTTACTCCTCTCCTCATCAGGTTACACTGGCTACCAGTAGCCGCTCGCATCAAATTCAAGGTACTGATGCTTGCCTACAAGACGACCACTGGCACGGCACTTACATACCTAAACTCACTGGTTAAATCTTATGTGCCCTCCAGAAGTTTGCGCTCTGCAAGTGAGCGACGCTTTGGTGCCATCCCAAAGAAGTTCAAAATCACTCTTACAGACCTTTTCCTGGACTGTGCCCAGCTGGTTGAATGACCGCCCAATCTCAATTTGTACAGCTGAGTCTATACTCATTTTCAAGAAACATCTAAAGACTCATCTTTTTCGCCAGCACTTAACCAACTAATACTAGCACTTTTCCTTCTTTTCTTGTCTTTTCATTTATAAAAAAAAAAAACCTGGCTATGTACTAGACTTAACTGAGACTTGTCATGGCACTTGTATACTGTAGTTGTTCTCTTGTTGACCTGACTGCTTCTATTGTTCTCATTTGTAAGTCGCTTTGGATAAAAGCGTCTGCTAAATGATTAAATGTAAATGTGAATGTAGACAGAGAGACAGATGGATGGATGAATGGAGATAGATAGATAGACAGACAGAGAGACGGATGAATGGATGGATGGAGACAGACAGACAGACAGATAGATAGACAGACAGACAGACAGACAGACATACAGATAGACAAATAGACAGATAGATAGATAGACAGACAGACAGACAGACAGACAGACAGACAGACAGATAGACAGACAGACAGACAGACAGATAGATAGATAGATAGATAGATAGATAGATAGATAGATAGATAGATAGATAGATAGATAGATAGATAGATAGATAGATAGATAGATAGATAGATAGATAGATAGATAGATAGATAAACAGACTAACAGACAGACAGAGAAAGATAGACAGATAGACAAATAGATAGATAGACAGACAGACAGACAGACAGACAGAGATAGATAGATAGATAGATAGACAGACAGACAGACAGACAGACAGACAGACAGACAGACAGAGATAGATAGATAGATAGATAGATAGATAGATAGATAGATAGATAGATAGATAGATAGATAGATAGATAGATAGATAAACAGACTGACAGACAGACAGATAGATAGATAGATAGATAGATAGATAGATAGATAGATAGATAGATAGATAGATAGATAGATAGATAGATAGATAGATAGATAGATAGATAGATAGATAGATAGATAGAGATCTATAGATAGATAGATAGATAGATAGAGATCTATAGATAGATAGATAGATAGATAGATAGATAGATAGATAGATAGATAGATAGATAGATAGATAGATAGATAGATAGATAGATAGATAGATAGAGATCTATAGATAGGTTTGGTGTGGGCATGGTTTGGTGTGCGACTGGCTGTTTTTACATTTATTGAAAATATATTTTTAGTTGACTTCTTTAACACACCTCTCTGAGAATATGATGTAGTCCTATGACACAAAATAATGTGCTTTTACAATTTTGAAGATAGGGGAACACCCATTTATTTTAAAACGTGTGAACATCGTCACAAACTAGAGTAGGCTATAGCCTACCCAGCTAAGAAATGTTTGGAAAAAATAGCAATATAGGCGTAGTTTATATGCTATACACCCAACTAACAGATCGTTACGGGGAAACGTTCTTTATGACTGTTAAAAAATACTAAAAGGGATGTTTTGGTTCCCCTGGGTCTTTTAATTTCCAAATGCTCATAGATGAAGGTAACAGCCATGTGTCCTGGTACAAAAAATCATCCCTGATGATTAACAGGCTACTGGTTGTTGTACTCTAATGCGATGTAATGTCACTGGATTTAATGACAGATTACTTTTTATTAGAAAGACAATTTTTTAAATGATTTATTTATTCTTGCTTGACTTTTGCATGTTAATCTGCCCTCTAGTGGACACAATACACTACTACAGGAGTTCGAAAACGATGCTTTAATAATCATCGAGTCTACATTTAATGTAATGATGTAATTACAAATGAAAACTGAGCACGGAAATCAATCAACATTAATATGTGATTTACTATGTTTACTATGACTTAATGGAAAAGAGAACTCGAATATATTAAAGGCATTTAAAATAATAATAATTATATATATAATTATCATTATTATGTTTAAATGCCTTTAATATATGGTAGGGCTTGGTAAGGTTTTTAAAAGAAGTCTCTTATGCTCACTAAGGCTGTATTTATTTGATCAAAAAATACAGATAAAACTAATATTGTGAAATATTATTATAATTTAAAAAAAACTTTTTCTCTATTTGAATAGATTTTAAAATGTAGCTTACTCCTGTGACAAACCTTAAGGATTTTCAGCATCATTACTCCAGTCTTCAGTGTCACGTGATCCTCCAGAAATCTTTCTAATATGCTGATTTGGCGCTCAAGAAACATCTTATCATCAATAACAATTGTGATGCTTACTTTAGTGGAAACTGTGATACATTTGTTTTAGGATTCTTTGATGCAATGAAAGTTTAAAAGAACAGCATTTATTTAAAAATAAATAAAAAAACCTTTTGTTATATTATAAATGTCTTAACGAATCATCTTTTTTAATCCATCCTTACTGAAATTATTAATTTGATGAATTTCTTACAAAAAAAAAAAGACCTCAAACCTTTTAATGTTAGTGTAAATTAATTAATCATGATGAATACTGATAGGTAAACCTGGGGATAGTTGTCATTAGGTGTGTATCTCAACTATACAACAGTTTGTTTTCTAATTTTTTTATTATTATTATTTACAAAATATAACAGGAACAATAAATCAATAACAGGAGCAGTAATACATAAATTGCTATATATATATATATATATAAAAAAGTGAAATAAGCAAAGGCAGTGTTTGTCTCCTTTTCGTATCTTCTGAACCTTGTGTAAACTATAGTCAAAACTTAAAGCCGACTAAACAATGAAAAAAACACTGACTCATACAGGGATATGGATGGGGATGATGATTTTAAATCATAACTATCAGAAGTCCAGTCACAAATGAGGTACTACACTAGATTTGACGTTGCCAGTTTTCTCTGGGATTGTGGGTAGTATGCGGAGTTGAAAGGTTGTGGCTTCATGCAAATACAACAGATGTCCAAACTGGCTGCAAAACCTGAGAAACTTAATGCAGTGAATCTGCCACTTACATCAGGATAACATCTGTTGGCGAAGCATATGTGGAGCGTATATTCATAAACCATTACAAAAACCCCTCTTCAACACTTAGTACTGAAGTACTGACGGACCAGACCGAGAGGGAAACGATCGGAGCCCCTGAGGAACTTGTATTCTTTTTTTATTGCACAAAGACAACCTACGACGGGAAGCTAGAATCCCACAAAGAGTATCGCCACAAACAGGACAAAGCGATTGCATTAGCAGTTCACGTGATATCTTCTTTAAAAGTAAAATATTTTATGCTTTAAAGAAATAGTTCAACCAAAAATGTAATTTTGCTAAAAATGTGCTCACCCTCAGGTCATCTAAGATGTAGATGAGTCTGTTTGTTCATCGGAACAGATTTGGAGAAATTCAGCATTACATCACTTGCTCACCTCTGCAGTGAATGGGTGCCGTCAGAATGAGAGACTAAACAGCTGATAAAAACACCACAAAAATCCACACCACTCCAGTCCACCAGTTAATGTCTTGTGAAGTGAAAAGCCGCATGTTTGTAAGAAACAGATCCACTTAACTTCAAACCATGGCTTCCCGCTTAAATATGATTCCTTTATCCATATATTGCTATCTCCAGTGAGAAAATATGCATAGGCCAAGCACCATTTACAAGTGAAAGCAGTCCAAAACAGTTTAAAATAAATATGCCTGTGGTTTTTTTTGTGAGAGGACTAAAGTAGCTGGACTTATTCACTGGAAGAAGCAATTTTATGATTAATGGGCTGGTATTTTGTCCAGAAGATGAATTGCCTTAATGATTTGTTTCTTACAAATATACAGATTTTCATGTCTCACTGTGAACTGATGGACTAGATTTGTGTGGATTATTGTGATGTTTTTATCAGCTGTTAGGACTCTCATTCTGACGGCACCCATTCACTGCAGAGGATCCACTGGTGAGCAAGTGATGTAAAGTGTGAAAAAATAAACTCATCTACAGTTTGGATGGCCTGAGGGTGAGTACGTTTTGATTTTTGGGTGAACCATTCCTTTAACAAAAAGAAATAAGTGATCTAATAAAGTAGTTTCAAAAGTTTATAAGATCTATATGCAATGAAAGGAACAATTTACTGTACAAGCAGTAAATTACTGAACAGTTACTGAAAATGAGTCTTAGTGAGACCAAACACCTCAAAGAGATGTAAACCCTCTAATATTTCCAAAGCTGCTTAAAATTAGGTAATCAATTAAAAACAGCAGATTGACCGAGACAACCAGCTCCCTAAAACACCCAGTTACTAGTTTAGTAGTTTAAAAGGCAACACAGATTTAATATTATGAACACATTCTTTGATTAAAAGGATTGTTTACCAGATATTTAATTTATATCATCATTTACTCACCCTTACGTTGTTGCAAACCTGTATGACCTACTTTCTTCAATATTTAAGTCAATGGGGAATATTAGAAAAAGATCTGAAAATTAGATGAAGTTAGTGCACTTTTGGTAGCCATTGGATTAAATTTATGCTACATTTATGCATTTATTTGGAGCATGCAAGTTTTGGACCCTGTTGACTTTCATTGTATTGACAAACTCAGCTTTGAAATATCTTCTTTTGTGCTCCTCAGAAGAAATTCAACGGGCTTTGGAATGAGATGAAGGGGAGTAAATGATGATATAATGTTATTTTTTTGGTCAAACTCTGCCTGTAACTCAGGCTTTTCTTATGTAGCCTGAAAACGACAACTTCAAATTCCAGGTGAATGAGAGTCATCATGTCTGCTTAGATCTGGAATGGATGAGTCGCTTTGTTTGATGGGCACGGGGCTGATGGAGTAAGGTGGGCACAAGAGGCTACCTATCATCCCAAAATCTGGGCTGGATGGGACAGACGAGAATGGTGTTGAAGCAGGTAAAAACCTGCTCCAAGGAGCCCTGAGTCTGGCTGAGAAGAAGGGATGGAGTGGCTACAGGATAGAGAGGAGAGGTAAAGCTGGGGGGACGGAGAAGACACGTCTGACGTCTGGAGCGCTGGTGGGTGAAACGAGAATTGGCTGAACGACTGCTGCCCCTGTGGGCTTGAGCAAGATCCTGCATATAGTTCCACCTCTCCACTGTTTCGCTCAGAACCTGGAACAATGAACAGGCATAAAGAAAATGTGGATGAATATTTGAGGGAAAACCGAAAAAAATTAAAGATGTTTGAGATTCTTTTGTATTTTGGCAAGAACCTTCTCTAGAAGTTCCACTCTGTTTATTATTGTAGTATTTGGGTCATACCTGTTAAGCAGTTATTAGATTTAACAAATATGCTTTGATCAAGTTCAGACACTGTAACTTAATTAATTACAGCTTCGTTCTTTTCACAATGGTATGAAAATATAACAGGATGGAACCGAACAGGGTGTTAACAAATAGCTAAAATTAGGGACCTGAAAGTTTCTTTTGAGTTTTTGGTATCATTCTTGTGATGTTATTGTTAACAAAAACTATTAAAAAAAGGCTGCGGTAAGAAATAAATAGTATAGATGGAAAAACTTGAAAATTATAATCCATTTGAAGTTGGTTAAAGTACTAAAATTGCTAAATCTAAACCTGAAATGGATTAAAGCTTAATAGAAATATTCTAAATAAAACGAATAAAAATGGCAACAGCACTTAAAGAAAACGGAAGATATAAAAAAAGCTTTTCAAAATGTTATAAAATTCTAAAATAGTAATAACTGAATAAATCACAGATGATTTAAATGATACTAACATATCACTGATGTAAAAAAAAGCTAAAGTTAGGTTTTTTTACTCATATTGTGAAATTTTGATATGCACATGCACAATTACAAATACACTTAAAAAACCTAAAACAAGTTTTGATTATATAAATGAAAGAAATAACTATTTCTTGAAATACTTTAGAGAATACTTCTTAATAAACTTCACATTTTTATGTACATGACTGAAGAACAAAGCAAAATGGCAACATTAACCCAAGCCAAAGTAGTACAATTAATTTAAATTTAACTCTATATTAATTATGATAAAATATAACTAATATGATTTCAAACTTAACTTTTAAGTTAAATATTTTTTGCATGATAATATATACAAGTTAAAAATGTCATTCACTATATAAAAACATATATGACAAGGGCATGTAAATGTGCTGCATAACAGGATTGATCCATTTCCTGTTTTTACCTGTGTATCTGTCAGTTTTAGGCTGTCAGTGAGCAGGAAGCTCAGGGCTTTAATAGGAAGCGTGGCGTGCGTTTCCGTCGTGGCCGACCATGAAACTGAGCTGTGCAATTCAGGCTGTCCTCTTGATCGTATGACCAAATTAAAGGTGACAAAACATAACACAACACAAACACAATGGGAAAAATGCTGGCAGATGGAAAACAACAATGAAACAAATCATAACCCATTGACCATCCAGACCAAAATCAAGAAAAAATGATATTATGTTGGAATTAAATGAACATAAATGAGGGACGAAAATTAAGAAACTGGTACCAATGGATGGTTTCGATTGACTAATTAAGTAAGTGTATAATATTTAAGAACTAGTAGAGCATACCTTGTTTATCCAGCTCCATGACTGCAGGTGTCGATGGAGGCTGGAGTTGAATGGAAGTCCTAACTGGCAAACCTTGATTGGCACCTTCCAAATCACCAGTATTTCCATCTGGCCCAGCATCTTCTCTGAGAGAAACATATTTAAGTATCATCAGATCATTGTTTTAAAAAAGTAAAAACTTTCAATATATTTTGTCTTTAGTGTGACAAGATTTGTCCTGGTTCTTTTCATTTGTCACAGCTGAAAAAAAAAAATGATAAAAACATCTCTATCCACAAATAATCCACACATGTCCAGTTCATCAATTAATGTACTGTGAAGTGAAATGATACATGTTTTTAAGAAATCATTAAGACATCTGAATCAGAAGAGAAATATGCACAGATCAATCACCAAATCACCAAAACACTGGATGAAGCATTATTATGGATTATGGAATAACATTTTTGCCAGAAGTTAAAACACATTCTTTTCACTTCACAGAATGTTAATTGATAGACTGGACCTGTGTGGATTACTTGTGGATTATTGTGATGTTTTTATCAGCTTTTTGAAATTTCATTCTGATGGCACCCGTTCACTGCAGAGGATTCATTGGTGAGCAGTTCATACAAAAAAAAAAAAAAAAAAAAAACTCACATGTTGCCAGATGGCAGATTGCACTTTTTCCGACCCAGCTTGGTGGCCTGCTGTGTGAAATACTCATGCCGCTCTGATTTCTTCCACTTGTAGTAGTACTCTACACACTCACCAACTGAGCGCGTGCGGACCTGTGTGAAGGCAAATAAGAGATACCAACACATTAAAGGACTCATTTCTTTAAAAAAATAAAATAAAATAATAAGCAGCAATCTCTACTTGAAAACAATGTATGTCATGAGAAAACTTGTTCAGATTTGGGGGTTCACCTTGTTGGCCTGTATGAGGTTGAAGTTCTTGCCATGGGCACGGTAACCATAGTCAAAGTTACGACACTCCTCCTCACTCCAGCCACAAAGCTCTTCTGGAACAATATTTTTTTTTACAATAAAATTAACTTGCTATACATCCTGGTAAATGGTTGCATGGATTTCATTTTTTGACTGCCTTCTAAATAAGGCTTGATAACACAAAGAGAGAAAAAGCAGGACAATTACAGAGGCCTTACCATTGAAAACTTTGACATTAAAGCGATATCTTCTTAGTGCCTCTTCTGCATTAAAGCTGCATTTCACTAGCTCATATAGTGCCTACAAAAGACACAGAATTAAAGACCATTGAAAGCAAGTTCAACCACTGAAAGATCAAATATGAACCACTACAGACAAAAAGTTACAGTGAGGAACAAAAAGAAAGAGACCACTACACAAGAGACAAAATGTCTTAATATTTGGCAAATTACTGTTTTGCTTTAATGACAGCAGCACCAGAGCTGCATGAACTCCACAAGTTAGTGCAAAACTTGATGATAATGTTTTCCAGCATAACTTGGAGTAAAATCTTTCAAATAAACAAAATTATTGATTACTTAACTAAAACAGTGCAGAATCTTAAGCATTTAAATATTTTCTTATTCCATTGTTTGAAACATCATTACATATATTCACAAAAAAAGAAAGAAAAACAAAACCTGACATTTTGATCTGTTGCTTGCAGCAAACAGAATGCTATTCCGGAGGAAGTACATTTTCAGATTCCGATTAAAGATTGCTAGGGGTGCCCCCGAATTGTTGACGATTCAATGCTTCAATAGGAGGAGCCCAATTCAACTACAAGTCTTACAGTCGAATATTCGCGGGGTGTTATGATCATGCCATTTTGGCTATATGGGGGTGCTCAAAAATGTCTGATTTCACATAGAACTACCGGTTTTCTCCCAAAGTTAATATACAGCCTATTATGTTAATGCTGTAAAAAAAGCAGCTTTAAATTTTACATTTTAACGTGCATGAATAAATCCAACCAGCCCTATAGATTTAAGTTTCACTTTATATTGTCAGTGACACATTGTTGCGTGAAGAACGCGTCCACAAAATGAGTTCATTAAGAGCTGCACAGACACGTTCATGATTTCGGAGCATTTTGTGCAGATAGCCTTTAAGTCGTAATATTAATGTTGTGTTGTACAGTTAAATCCCATTGATTAAAAACCTGCTATCAAATACTACTTCATTCAGCACGCACAGCTCAGAACAAAAATGCATAACATTAATATCTAGAGCACTATTATAAATAATTTGCGAATTCTTAAGAGTTTCACTGATGTTCAGGGTTAGCAAAATTTCAAAATCCCTGGTAGCCCTTAGGGCAGGTAATCTTCAGATTTTTTTAGCCCGAAAATTAATTATTCACATTAACTTCTTTCTCATTTACAACTCTATTTGTTTTCTGCGTAAAAACATGAGTTGATATTTGCATTGATCTGACCATAAACCGTAAGAAAGGCTTATTGGAAATGCAAATTCATTCTCTGCTAAGAGGTGGCGCTTTAGGAGCGCGGTGGAAATATTGTGATTTCCCCAGTAACGGCTGATCACAAAGCAGCTCAGCGCTCATAAACGCTGCTTTATCAGGAATTATAGGTAAAATTACAATGATATGTTTCTGAAGACAATCAGTTACCTTCAGAAACATTCAAATAAAGCAGCGCTCATATTTATTCAATGACATCATTGCGATTAATAGTTTAATCCAGCCATATCACGAGTCTTGTCTTTCCGTCCCCAACTGTAAACCTCTTGAAATCATAATTAAGACATTTCTTATACGATTTAACGTATTTAAAACTTTTTATGGCCTTAAAGGGGTGGTTCGGGATTTTTGACATCGGACCTCATTTTTAGGTCAGCCTGGTTGTTATTCATCAGTGGAGACATTTTAAAAAAAAAAAAATATCCAGTCCTTATATTTGGATAGTTGGCCGATGCTAGGCTAGCGCGAGTCAATGGGTATATGTTAGCCAGCCATTAAAAACCGTTTTACCCGCTCCACAGTGCACCAAACGCAAATCAATTATAACACTAGACTATCGATGCAAATGTCCGTTGAGAGAATAATGTTAGAAATCAAACTTACTTTTCATCTCAATTATCCTAAAGGAACTAGTTTCTCAGCCGCTGCGGAATTTTACTTTGCTCCGGTTAGTAATGATCAGTGTGCCAGCGGCAGGTAAATACACTTGCGTCATGTGTGGACCGGCTCACTCGGTTGCCTAGGTAATCAATATCACTCCGCTGCTGCTGTCGACAAGGCTTATGATTACAGGGAACAAATTATAACTAATGCAATGTGATGAAAGGTAAGTTTGATTTCTAACATTATTCTATCAACGGACATTTGCATCGATAGTCTAGTGTTATAATTGATTTGCGTTTGGTGCACTGTGGAGCGGGTAAAACGGTTTTTAATGGCTGGCTAACATATACCCATTGACTCGCGCTAGCCTAGCATCGGCCAACTATCCAAATATAAAGACTGGATAATTAAAAAAAAAAAATGTCTCCACTGATGAATAACAACCAGGCTGACTTAAAAATGAGGTCCGATGTCAAAAATCCCGAACCACCCCTTTAAGTTTGATACTAATTACTTTAGGAGTTTTTAAGGACCCGCGGGAGATCTGAATTTAAGATACATTTTAATAGCAAGACTGGAAGACTGGATAACACAATAGTGCTGGGCAGTGCTTAATTTGTAAATTGGGAGGTGATAATGTTTTCCAGCATAACTTGGAGTAAAATCTTTCAAATAAACAAAATTATTGATTACTTAACTAAAACAGTGCAGAATCTTAAGCATTTAAATATTTTCTTATTCCATTGTTTGAAACATCATTACATATATTCACAAAAAAAGAAAGAAAAACAAAACCTGACATTTTGATCTGTTGCTTGCAGCAAACAGAATGCTATTCCGGAGGAAGTACATTTTCAGATTCCGATTAAAGATTGCTAGGGGTGCCCCCGAATTGTTGACGATTCAATGCTTCAATAGGAGGAGCCCAATTCAACTACAAGTCTCACAGTCGAATATTCGCGGGGTGTTATGATCATGCCATTTTGGCTATATGGGGGTGCTCAAAAATGTCTGATTTCACATAGAACTACCGGTTTTCTCCCAAAGTTAATATACAGCCTATTATGTTAATGCTGTAAAAAAAGCAGCTTTAAATTTTACATTTTAACGTGCATGAATAAATCCAACCAGCCCTATAGATTTAAGTTTCACTTTATATTGTCAGTGACACATTGTTGCGTGAAGAACGCGTCCACAAAATGAGTTCATTAAGAGCTGCACAGACACGTTCATAGTGACACAATAGTGCTGGGCAGTGCTTAATTTGTAAATTGGGAGGTCCCAGAACAAAGCGGGGTAACGGATCTGGCATGTGATTACAGGAACATTCGCGCAATCACATTGCTGGACCAGTTTAAGTGATTTTAAGATCGTGCATCAGTTGCATTTAGGGTCTGTAAGGTCATGGAAATGCCATGCGATTTTAAAACAACAATTTCCAGGCCTAAAAACGTTTTTAAAAAGTTGTGGAATTTTATTTTTCAAATCTCTGTGTAATCGTTATATTTAATCAGGTCCTACATTTCTGTGGTTTTAATAATTCTCGCAGCTTTCAAGTTTATAATGAGGTAAATCCCTGCATTTATTCAACATAGCTTGTAGGTTTGAATAATAAAATAAATCCACACAAACAAGATTCAATCAGTCATTCCAAACCTTAAACTCTCTCGGAGCGCGCTTCACATCAGCGCATCTTGTCTGCACTTCAGCAACCTGCTGCACGCTGCGATACAAGACTCACTCGCATTTCGATCAGGACAGCTGACAGAACTGTCACTTGACTTGACTAATCAGGTAATTGTATTGTCACAAAAATGTATAATTTGCACAACTTTTAAGTATTTTAAGCCATTTGGTACTTGCGCGCTCCACATGCTGTATTAGGCTATGTGCCCTCGCAGTCACATCCAAAGCTCACCGGTATAAAGCCGCCTCGCGAGTATTAGCCTATATAAGAGTTATTTTTGTAGTTTGTTGAGTTTAAGCAACCAAATACACACAATATGATGTCTGATGGTTGTTGACAAATAAAACAGTTTCATGGCACAATCTACTAAAATACGGGGGGGGGGGGGGGGTCAAATATTAAACAACACTGCGTCGTCAGTGTTTGTGTTGTATCAGACACGTGCAATTAACATCAGGCTATATGAAAAACAAGCTAAAAAAGTGGAGTTAACAAGGTCTTTGGTCAGCGAATGAGGAGATCTGTGTTTTGTCCGCATCTGAGGAAAGTGCAACGCATTTATCATCACATTTTACAGGCTATATAACGTTTAGTGTTGCTATATGGTCGCTTAGTTTTTCTGATTGTTTAGTAAACTTGGCCAATGTCTCATGATATAAATGATAAAGCGCTTATGCACATATTCAAAACGTACAAAAGTGTATTGGCTAGATGGCAAAAAACGTACTTCTCCAGTCTTCAAACACACAAAGACATTAGCCTTTACTGACATAGTGTTTGAGTAAAGAAAATTCTGTACTATTCAAACAGTTATATGTTTACCCTTGCTTTGCAAATAAGCTGAGATCTGTCTCCTCCAGGATGTGCGCGCGCGACAATCTGAGTGGAGGCGGGGGAAGTGACGAGGTTTCGCTTAGAGCTTGATCCAATGGCGTAATGAAGTTTTACTGACAAGTTCTTTTAAATACCTATCATTGTTTAAATATTTGTAAAACCCTCTGATTTAAAATAATAATAACGAATTATAATAGAAATATTAATTTTGGTTAATTTTTCACGGCACATATCTGTCTGCCATACGGAAACGCCACCCCTGGAGGAGGGGGATCTGCCAAAATGAGGTGCCGGATCCGGCTTGTTCCGGCACAAGTTAAGCCCTGGTGCTGGGACATCGGGCTAGCGATTTAGCGAGCCCTGATGTTCCATTTTAACTACCGTTTAATCAAAAAAAATTTGTATCTGCAAGGCATCCATTACACATTTTCCCTGTGTGTTAATGGAATTATGTCAAATGACTATCAAATGTCTAACTTGACTCTTGGTAATGTATTTTACCTCGCCCCCAAAACATGATTCATCTATCAGTCGAATATCAGCAAGATTCGAAAGTTCTGATCTGACTATGAAAATCCTTAGTCAGGGACATTTTTTTTTTCCTTTTTCTGTTGATAGATAAGTTAAACAGATAAACTTCACCTCAAGGTTAGTAATGTGAACTAACAAAGTAAATAGTAGGGCTGCATGAATAATCAAATGCGATTGTCATGCACATCTTGAGTAAAACTGGTTCTGTGATTGATAATAAATCTCCAGGGTGCTTTCAGATGAAGCGGCATTTACTACACCGTAGAGCCATAGTTCACTGACAAGCTACGCAAAATCACGTTCATAATCACAAATGATTTAATTGCGTGATTAAGAAATCAAAGAAATCGTTCTGTGATTATGAAAGCTGTTTGAGTGCGTATCTTGTCAGTGAATTCTGTGTAGTAAATGCTGTTCCATCTGAAAGCACATGAAAATACAACATTTAATAACATGTTTTTACTCCAAACTCACTTCATAATGTCAGTCAAGTGTTTAAAATAAATCCTTCTGTGAGATGATGTGGCTTCTTACACAGAATAGGGCACGCAATATATTTCACAGTATTTTAAGCAGTGATAAATAAAGTCTATATCGATTACCACTGCATTATTATATACTTTATTACAATACAAATTAAGATAAACCATATATTGTCGCAGCTTCTGCCTAATCAGGATTTATCGACTTTGCGATTTAATTTCGATTCATCGTGCAGCACTAGTAAACAGTGTAAATTTAGATTTCATGTAGATTTTAACATAAAAGTTCAGGGGTCCCAATGGGATCTATTCTTGGACCATTATTTTTTCATTAAAAGTAAACGAAAATGAGAAATTTTGTCTTGGCAAATAGGTAAAAATAATTAAATAATTGATGCACTAAATTGACCAGAATTGAAATAAAAATAAATAAAAACTATATAGAAATATATTTAAAAAAATTACATTCCTGAATCTTTAATTAAAACAAAAACGGAAAATATTAAAATATAACATATAATCAAATATATAATATCAATATATCAGTACTTTAATAATAAGTAATACCAAAATAACATTGCCAAGTAAGCATCAGCAACCAAACTGTATAAAAAGACATGTACTGCATCTGTGTGATTCAACCCAACCTGGTCATTGTCTTTGATTATATCTCCTGTGGTCAAAGGGTTTATAGGACCGTCGTCACTCCCTTTTTTCTGGACTTCAAGCAAAAACTTCTCTACAGCCAGACTGGACAACACAGCTGGGGTCCACAATAACTGGTCCTCATTTTCATAGACTGGGGATAACAGTAACAAAACAGGTGTGGATCCCAGGGAACAGGTCAGTTATGCAAAACAGACCACTGAAATCACATCCCTGGAGCCAGCATAAAGAACACCAGACAACAGAAGACACTCACCTCTTTCATAAAAAGTGTGTGTACAGAGAGAAGGAATTATAGCCTGATACTGGGGGCCCACCATGATGTCCTGATAAACAAAACATGGCACAAAAGCATTACTGCAATGTTTTTTAAAGGGGTCATATGATGCAATTTTAAGTTTTCCTTTCTCTTTGGAGTGTTATAAGCTGTTCATGAATAGATAAGATCCATAAAGTTGCACAGACTAAGTCTCAAACCCAAAGAGATATTCTTAATTAAAGTTTAGACTTGTCCATGCCCTCCTAAAATGCCTCGTTTAAATGTCCCCACGTCTACAGGGTATGTCACGATGTGGGAAGATTTGCATATCACCATCCAAATGTTTGCGCAAAGAAATAAAGCCGCCAGCACCATGTTGTGGAGTCTCTGTTTCGTTGTGAAAGCAACAATACTTCTTTTTGCCTTCAAAAAGAGGACACAACTAGAAATCAGTAGTTAAGTTGTATTTACAACACTGTTCCAGAACAGTTCAACCCAAATATTCAGATGTGTTCAGCACATATTATGGAAAACTGATTCCTGGTCCTGGGAGAAAAGATGACAATGTCGGCTGTTCTGACTCACAGTCTGTAAGTACGTTTACATATTTAAAGGACTTGCCACTGATAATTCAAATGTGAGTTTAGAGCAGTGTAGAGTAGAGCTTGTTGTTTGTCATTCCTCCGATCATAAATGAAGACATGGTTTTATGTTTATGTGGCGCGATGTAATGCAATGCATAAAAAGTAAAATAAAATAAAATTCAACCATTTGTAAATTGAATGTGCAAGGCTTCCAGTGTCATTCGCTTTAAAATTATTGTCTGTCTGTTATTAGTTTGTTATGCAGCTTGTTATTACAAATTGGTATTTGTATTGTAATAATTAACAAAAATATATAAAAACATATAAAATAAAATATAAACATAGTAAACTATAACATTAATCTTATCTATTTATTTTTTTTTACCTTGTGGCCATCACTGGACGGGATAGAGGTGCTTTCTGAGTCATCTTCGGAGCAGCTGACTGAAGTGTCTTTGTCATCACCTTGTAAAGTAAAGAACTTTTTAAGAGTTAAGCCCAAACATTTTTGAAAACAAAAAATAAATTTTTCATAGAAAATTCACACTAAATGTGTTAAGTTGCCAACAAGATATGTAACAGACAAATATGATTAAGTTCCAAATATATGTGCAGTGTATAAAAATTAAACAGCTTTAACAAAATATAAATAAAAAAGGCAATCATAACTGCTAAGGACTGACATTGCTTAGAAGAATATTAGCTTAGGAGTTGACAGTACAGGGCAAAAGTGCCATTGTAATTTGATGTACCTCTTAGATGACACTGTGAGAGGTCAGATGAATGAGACCTGACAGAGAGTGTGAGGTCTTCAGCAGAGGAATGGCTGTCCAGATCCTCCCCTCCTGAGAATAGAGCTTTACCTATCTGAACCTATAAAAAGATTTACTTAATTTCCAGTTATAAGGCAGAATTTTCACTTTTCAAGTTTCCTCAAGAAGTTACAAGGAGCATTTTAAGATTCTACTGAGGAGGTCAAGCAAAAAAAAACTTTTATAGATAAGTTGCAGTCGCATTTATTGTTGTTCTGTGAATTTTTGTGGACAATATCAAGTCATTTTAAATAGATATACATGATATAGGGAATTTCACTTGCGGGCAAATTACTTCACAATGGGTTCAATTTGGTCACACAAATTCGCCAAGTTGACCTACAGAAAGCTGCATTGTTTAAAAGTCACTTATGTGTGAGTTGAACTTAATACATTGCTACACTTTTAAATACTTTTTTTTTTTAACATTGCTACACTTTTAAATACTTTTTTTTTTTTAACATTGCTACACTTTTGATTTTATTGGTTTTCTTTTTTTCTCTTTTTGAATGTGTGAGACTTCAGATTCATTAATTGATAATGACTTGAAGAATAAGAAATTCAGTAAACTATTTGTACTACAAACTTGTGTTTTTAAGATCATGATAATATAATAAAATTATTATTTTTATTAATTATTCCAATACAAAAAACAATTTGTTATAACAGGCAGCATGACGGACTGTTTTTATTAGGGCTGCCCTCGATTAAGGATTTTTCTGGTCGACTAGTAGTCTAATCAACTAATTTAGTAAAAAAACTGAATTACCATAGATCAGCCGCTAATGATCTGCCAATGTGGATTTTCTTTCTGCGACTAAGCGACGAATAAAATTTTACCTCTAATAAAACCTCTTCTGGTTGACTAACGATTAGTCGACTATTAGCGGGCAGCCCTAGTTTTGTTCCAAATGACATTGGAAGCCTTGCACATTAAATTTAAATATGATCGCACCCATGTTACAAATAAGCGCGGATAGTTACTTTAAACAAATACTTTGATTATTTTAGTTATAGTAACCTTGTCCAGTGTCATTTCAGGCAGACTGGCTGCCAGTTCATTCGGCTCCTGTTGTTGTTGCAGGACAGGATCAGGCACCTTGTACCCATAAAGTGCCAGCAGTTGCTCAAGGGGCATCTCACCACCCTGTGGAAAAGTGATCGAAACAATCCTATTTTCCCTCTTATTCATTCGCATTAATGGGAATCTTACACAATCTATCAATACATAGCTAAATGTTTCACTCACTGCATGGGTCTTGGTTGCCATCTTTATTGCCTGCCTCCGCAGGGCCTCTAGGCTCCTGTCCTGCTCCTCTAGGAACGTTGTTGCCCGGAGAAGGGCCTCCAGCGGCCACGCATTGCCCTGGTGGAAAATGTCTATATGACTAAACCACTGGTCCTTGGAGCCCATTCGCACAGCTAAAGCACAGCGAGAGCAAAAAATTCTAATTAAATTCAAATTCAAATTTTAGAACAACAATTGTTTAAAATGAAGGCCAGATGTTAAGGAGAACTGACTTCATACATTCACTAAAATTACATTGTTAAATGTTGGTTAAATTTACAATTAGCCTCTGAATTTATGGGGTAAAAGCCACTAGTTACATCATCTCAAATCCACCTGGTAAATAAAAGTTATGACAGGCAGAAAATACATAAACCAGTGTGATTATCAATAACACTTGTCACACTTAACATCTGAAATGAAGTACTTACACAGTAAACCTTATGGATGTACAAACTCATACAATATCCTTGCAAACTTTTAAACCATAAATTGCACAATAGCATAGATACAATTATTGTTAATTACTTTTCACAGTTTTTTTTGACAAATTCAAGATGTTTAATGATGAGCATAGTGAAATATATTCAAAACTCAGCTGTGTGGTAAATGTTCCAAGAAACGATATCCAGAACTTATTAGACAAAAGCTATGAATTGTATTAGATCTTTCAGAATATAAGCCCTTGCAAAAATATAGGCTATTATTTTAGACATAGTTTACACCAAAATAAGAGTTGTTGGTAGTTTCAAATGTGATATTAACCTTCATGAAACTGAACAAAATTGCTATATCACCACTATAAGTAAAATCTAGATACTTTGTCTTCTAATATAACAAGTCTGCCTTAGAAAAAGCTATAGCGCTAAATTCTCTCTCTGTTTACCTCATAAAACACTTCTAGATTTAGTCTAAAGCTCAAAGCAAAGAGTTCTAAACACCACAAACATATTTAAAGTGTCTTTTTTTAAGTTTATTGTCGTCGTCACCGCTAAACGCATTTGTATATTTGCATGCGTGAGCTTTGGTGAAGTTAGTCACTCAGGCGCTTTCCTGTAAGCCAGTGCTGAACATTTGCACCGTGACTGAACCGGTGCGAGAAGGAAACACTTTTAGGGAAGTCGAGGAGGCAGTGACAGTGTCTGAAGTTTTGAAACTTTAGACCAGCCATCCGTCCCGCTCCGCGCGCACCTGGGGGTACACTTCAGCACCAGCGCTCGCGCCGCTCTCCCGTTGTCTCGAACGGCGAATTAAACGCTCGCGAACGCACACAGACGTAGAGATAGATAGAGTGGCGAAACGCTGAGGAGTGCTCCCATTTTAACTTCCTCTTTATTAATGACCGTCTATCTTTGCCGTTTTCTGAGTCGCTCGATCAGACGGACCGGGTCTTAAGCTGTCCGTTAATGCGCGGTTGGTTGTTAAAGTGTATCGGAGCGGCTGAATCATTTAATCATTGTGTTGTTCTTCCCCCGAGCCTCGCAGCTCACTTACCTCCGCCATTCCGATTCTGCGCAAGCGGTGGAATGCCCGGATGTTGTGTAGAACTCCTATTGAACTTACATTCTGACTAACTTAACACTCATGACAGTCACCAAACCATCTAATAATACAGGATCTCATCGGTCTGGAAATCTCTGTGTTGAATGGAAATATATCCCACCAGTAATATATATGAACATACTTCAGAGTTTGAGGGTTCTAAAATAGATTTTGTGTTTTCAAAGTTATGAATGAAATTGCAGATGTTTTGACTTCACGTGAATATTTTATATGGCTAGTATAAAGTCAAATAACAAGAGATCTCTAAAAGATGATGGCAGTGTCAAAGATCAAAATGTTAGGCTAATACAGATTCAACTGTCTGGGGTCATATGATATTCAAAGTGTCTATAATTTTCTAATTTGATTATCATCCTCATAATATAGCTACTACACCGTTCAAAAGCCTAGGGTACATTTTTTATGTTTTTTTTGTTTTGAAAAAAGTTTTTTTAAGCTCACCAAGACTGCATTTATTTAGCCTAATAAAAAATACAATATAGCCTAACAGTAATACTGTAAAATAGTATTACAATTTAAAGTAACTATTTTCGACTTTGATATATATTTAATATATATTATTAATAAATATGTCAATGTTAAATTGTTACATTGTTTTTGGAGGTTTGTTCCGGCTCTTATTGAGCAACTGAGCATTTTTTATTTGTATTTGTATTTTATTCTGTACTTTTCCATTGGTTACAATAGTGACCACGAATAAAACACATTTTTTCAGTAACTTTTTGGATTGATTGATTCATTCATTCAATTATAAATATTATTATTATTTAGATTATTATTTAGAAAAGGAATGCCAGTTGTTTCAAGGAGTAAAATACACATTCTCTTTAAGTAATTAGAACAAATGTTGTTTTCTTGATTCTTGTCTACAAATTAATACATTACGCTTCTTAAATTTACCATAATACAAAAAGATGTAAATCAATATTCAAGATAAGAGAGGAACAAAATGTAAAACTGAAGAAATTAACATTCAAAATTCTACCCTCTCAATGTCGATAGTGGTGACAGACTTGGTAAAGTGCCCATATGATATTTAAGTAACTTTACAAATTGGATTATTAAATTCTAATACATACAGTTTGGCATGAAATTTATTTATTTTATTCAAAGGCTTAGTAAACAAACCCAACATTTGCCCTGATGTTTTATAAGCTACGCTTCCTTGCCCAAAGCCCAATCCTAGTGACTAACAGAAACCATATCACTGGTTTCAGATCAGAAATGAACAGTAAAATCTGCAAACACCTGTGCATCAGTTTCTCAGAGGATGTGGTCTGACTGAGAAGAGCTGACAAGTTATTTGCTGTGGAACAATTCAACGTAGAGAAAGCCATAAAAAACCTTTCAACGTCTCATTCACAGTGTAACATACTTGTATATTAGAACTTATCAATCAAATTACATTTTATTTGCAACTTTATGAAGTCCTAAAATAGATTATGAGATCTGAAAGATGAAATAATAGGAGTACTTTTTATCCGCTGTATTTGACTCTTTTTTCTGGCTATAACAGACAAACAGAAAAATATGACAGTAAAACCACATTCTTGAGATATAAATAGATGTAGAATAATTTATTGGAGATCAGATTTCAGCTGATTGTCATTTATTTAAGTTCTGTTCTGTTAACTGATCCAGAAAGCTTTTATTAGAGATAATAGATCCTGTTTATAGGATAGATTATAAAATCATTAATTAATCACATTTGTTGCCTTTAAAATGAGAAACAAACATTTATACAGCAACCTTTGATCATCCAGTGACATGCGTCAGGGTGGGACAGTCTGTTTTCTCATAGCAGTTAGGGGAGTGTTCTGGGAAAACTGTTTGAAAACAGTGATTTGTGAACTCCAAATGTCTAATTAATGTATAAGAAATGCTCTGGTTACTAACATAACCTCAGTTCCCTGAGATAAGGGATCAAGCATTGCGTTGACATTCTTATGGGAAAACTCCTCTTTACTCTGAGGTTATGTTAGTAACCAGAGCGTTCCCTTTCGAATGGTCTCTCCCATTGCATTGACATGCTTTTGAGGAACACGTCCAATAGTGCTGTGCTATAAGCAAGTGCAGAACGAACCCGCTCTGTGAGCCCAGCCCCGGGCTACTATAAGCATGAGCAAATAATATAAAAAAAACATAACATAACCCTAACCACTTATAAGGGGATTAGGTAAATAATCCATGCCTGCTGGGCAGAGATGTCCAAGTTATAGAACCTCATGAAGGTAGACAGCGACAACCAGCTGGTGGGCACACAAATAACACCAATAGAAATCCCGCTGGACCAAGCCCAGGAGGAGGCAATTCCTCTGGTGGAGTGGGCCCTCACACCCATAGGACACTGCAAGCCAGCTGAGGCATAAACCGAGGCTATAGCATCCAATATCCAGTAGTGTTGGGCAATATTTTTCAAATCATCATATCGTCAGTCCGTGAGATCGACAATACATGGTATTATCGTGCATGGGTGGGGCAAGAGAGAGACTCTTAGTACTTGTCATAGCATAACTATTTAGTGTTTTAAACTGCGCGGGTGCGCAAGAGTCAGAATCACCAATAATCAGAAAAATATACTTTCAAACATACTGATAAACTAACATGTTAAATATAAAAATACTATATTTAAAACCGCTAGTTTATATATATTCGGACACAACTGTCGCGTCCTGTGACAAATTTGCCGCATCGGCGCACAGATGTTATCGGTCTTAAAGGTCTGCAAAATCAGTAGTATATTTAATTTAAAGACCAAAAGTTTAACACTAAATATACATAAACGAACACGTTAAATATAAAGTATTTAAAACAGGTAAGTACATATATTTGGAGTAAAGTTAAATTGAATGGATACATCAGCAGTCCGGACCATGAGCCTGATGCACCGCCGCAGAAACAAGAATGAGATGCATTCTATCATAGCCCAACTGTGGCATTAAACTCAGTTAGTGAGGGCTCGGTTAAAATATTGCACTTATATAAACCATTCAGGTTACTTGTTAAACTGCAATGAAATACTTTATATCAGTAGACTCCTTCACCGGCTACAGGCTCTAATCCTCATTTGCACGTGTGTGAGTGTGTGTGTGTGTGTGTGAGTGTGTGTGTGTGTGTGTGTGTGTGTGTGTGTGTGTGTGTGTGTGTGTGTGTGTGTGTGTGTGTGTGTGTGTGTGTGTGAAATGCGGTGCTGAAGTGAATTATAATAGGCTGCCTAATCATAATAATAATAATAATTATTATAATTAGGGGTGACCCTGAATAGTCAAAGATATGATGCTTCGATAGGAGGAGCCTGATTCAACTACCAATCTCAGGGTGCTTCTCAAACAGAAAGCTGCATCCTGTGAAGCTTGCATATCTTGGCTGCCACGTCATCAAATGTCGCTGAAGGCCAACTCAATTAGAAGGATCCTTGGAAGGCAGCTTTCATTTCACATCCTTCATTCAGCTGAATTTGAAGGACGCATGGAATGTATCCTCTGTGACCTTCAATCACCCACAATCCTTTGTACCCATTCCATTTCATGAAAATAAACTGACGAAAAATGAGTCAGTACTGAGCTTATCTGTATTTATTATGCTATATAAGACAAAAATAATGTTTTCGGATATGAAAGAACAGATGTTATCTTTTGATTTGGTGGAAATTACTTACAAAACACTAAACTGCCAATAATTTAAGCCACGGGGAGACTAAACGAATGTAATTCATTGTATGGCATTAATAGAAAGCTAAATAATATAAAGATTTGTAATACAAAGTATTTTTCCAAAACTACGTTTTATTAGTGTTTTGGTGTTGTGACGGTGAGGGAGGAAACATATGTGACGTAGACACATGCACTTACTAGACTGTCTCATTCTAGTGTTTCATTCCGAGGAGTAGTCTAGCCTACAAGACACTGAAGGACAACTAGGAAGGACACAGCCTCAGTAGGATGCATCCGTTTGAGAAGCACCCTCACAGTTGAATATTCGCGGGGTGTTATGATCATGCCATTTTGGCTATATAGGGGTGCTCATAATGTCTGATTTCACATAGAACTACTGTTTTTCTCCCAGTAAGTTAATATACAGCCTATTAAATAATACTATAAATAAGAATCTGAAAATAAATAAACTTCAAATAAATATTTTAACGTGCGTAAATAAATCCAACCACACCTATATATTTAAGTTTCACTGACCAACAGAGGAGAAGCAATTTGGCGGCAAGGATTTAAATCTTTAACAAGACTCAAACTGACACAGTGTAATGATTGTTCAAGAGGGTGAGGAAGCAAGTGCGAGTTTAGAACATTTAATGAATAATAACACAAACAACGAATGCGAAGACAGGTGGTACTGGGAATTTTGACGGTGAGGGCGATGTCCAGGAAGAGGCAGAGCTCACGGGTGATCCAAGGTGCGATGGTGCGTTGGCAGCAGGAGAGTGTGACACAGGAACTGCGGGGGAAGAGCCGTGAAGGTGAGTGGTGAGATCCGGGGATGAGGAGGAGTGGACGGGGTTCCGGAGACAGGACAATCCAATGACGAGAAGCACATAAACAAGAACGGTAGAACATAAGAACACTGAGATCGACAAACAACGCTCTGACAAACACAAGACGCCAGACAGGGCAATATATAGGGAAGGGTAATGAGTAGCAGCTGGTGATCATGAACAATTAGCGGAGACGCCCACACGAAACAATCAGTGCTGACGCAAAACACACACAACTCCACCCAGTGCAAAACCCGAGACCACGGTTTACCAACCGTGACAGTACCCTCCCCTCTAGGAACGCCTCCTGGAGTCAGACAGTGAGACAGTGATCCAGTATGTCCCTAGCAGGTACCCAAGTCCTCTCCTCCGGACCGTAACCCTCCCAGTCCACCAAGTACTGGAATCCTCGTCCCCTCCGTCTCGAGTCAAGAATACGATTAACCGAAAAGGTGGGCTCCCCATCTACGAGTTGCGGCGGTGGGGGAACCAGGGTAGGCGGGTTAATGCATGAATAAAGCACAGGTTCGATTTTGGATATGTGGAAGGTGGGATGAATCCTCCTGTACGCCGGAGGTAGTTTGAAGCGGACTGTCACCGGACTAATGATCTTGGTGACAGGAAACGGGCCAATAAATTTGGGAGCTAACTTATTAGAAACGGAATGGAGCGGAATTTTGTTAGTGGAAAGCCACACTTTTTGACCCACGACGTAAACGGGAGGCTTTGACCAGTGGTGATCGGCCTTGGCCTTAGTGCGCAACCTCACCTGGAGCAGAGTCTCGCATTCCAGGTGCGGTGGCACCACTGGACAAACGCGTGAGCGAAGGGGACCGCGACTTCAGATTCCAGACTAGGAAAAACAGGTGGCTGGTAACCTATGCTACACTGAAACGGAGAGAGGCCCGTGGCTGACACTGGTAACGAGTTATGAGCGTTGTTGGCTCCAGGAAGAAGGATTCTTGGAGACTAAACATCGCAACGTTCTCTCTAAATCTTGGTTGGCTAGCTCAGACTGACCGTTGCTCTGAGGGTGATAACCCGAAGACAGACTAACCGTTGCTCCTAACAACTTACAAAACTCTTTCCAAAATTTGGATACAAATTGGGATCCCCTGTCAGAAACCAGGTCTACCAGGAGGCCATGTAACCGGAAGACGTGATCGATAACAGTGACCGCTGTCTCCTTGGCTGAAGGTAATTTGGGCAAGGGAATGAAATGTGCCGCCTTCGAGAATCGGTCCACTATGGTCAAAATGACCGTCATGCCATTAGAGGGCGGGAGGGCGGTAACAAAATCTAGTGCAATGTGGGACCAGGGTCTCGAAGGGACAGACAACGGTTGAAGAAGCCCATCCGGAGGTCGGTTAGACAACTTACCACTGGACTTACCAGCAACAACTCTCTGTTACCAATGCCATAATTATGTTCTGCAGAAGATAACAGATGAGAAAAAAAACGTGCATGGACGCATCTTGTCGTCTGAGGCAGCGCGTTGGGAAAGAACTGCACCTACTCCCACCTCTGATGCGTCGACCTCCACCATGAACTGACGTGTGGGATCAGGGGCTATTAAGATGGGAGCCGAAACGAAGCGGCTCTTGAGGTTGGAAAATACAGATTTGGCTGTATTAGACCACCTGAACGCAGTACTGGGGGAGGTCAAGGCGGTCAGAGGTGAGACTAGTTGGCTGAAATTACGAATAAAACGTAGATAAAAATTGGTGAAGCCCAGAAACCGCTGTAGGGCCTTACGGGAATCTGGACTTGGCCAAACTATCACAGCCTTTACCTTGTCAGGATCCATGCGTATTCCCTCAGATGAGACGATGTACCCAAGGAAGGGAACAGACTGTGCATGGAATACGCATTTCTCCACCTTGACAAAAAGACCATTCTCAAGTAATCTCTGGAGCACTCGTCTGACGTGTTGCACATGTTCCTGGAGAGATGAAGAAAAAATCAGTATGGTAAAGTAAGGTAAGGTAGACATATATAAACTGATCTACCATGTCTCTCAACATGTCATTCACGAGTGCTTGGAAAACCCCTGGCGAGTTGGAGAGCCCGAACGGCATCACCAAGTATTCAAAGTGCCCTCTAGGGGTGTAAAAGGGGGTTTTCCATTCATCCCAAATGATAAGCGTTACGTAAATCCAGTTTTGTGAAGACAGATGCTCCCTGTAACCTCTCGAATGCTGAAGACATCAACGGCAAAGGATAGGTATTCTTTACTGTGATGTTGTTCAGCTCTCGGTAATCAATACAAGGTCGCAGGGAGCCAACCTTCTTACCAACAAAAAAGAATCCCGCCCCCGCTGGAGAAGAGGAAGGGCGGATGAACCTCGATGTCAAAGAATCAGAAATATATTTCTCCATGGCCTCCCTCTCCGGAATAGAAAGAGAGTAAAGTTTGCCTTTAGGCGGAGAACTGGAGAACCTGGAACTAAATCTATGGCACAGTCATAGGGACGATGCGGAGGGAGAGAAGCATATCGGGACTTACTGAACACTTCCTTAAGGTCCAGGTACTCCGCGGGCACGTTTGACAAAACCATGGTCTCCTCCTGTAAGACAGAAACAGACACAGCAAGACAAGCAGAAATCAGACAAGACTCATGACAACTTTCACTCCACAAGGTGACAGTGTTGGAACCCCAATCCACCCGTGGATTGTGCTTGACCAGCCAGGGATGACCTAATGACCTTCTCAGAGAGGGAGTGGAACGAGGCGCAGCATGGATGGTGGTTCTCCCACACAGCATTTAAGCTTAACTTGTGTAAGATGCATTTGGTTGAGTTTCACAGCAATAAATTGCTTCATTGTAGTACTAAGGTGATTATCTCTTCAACGTGAGCGAGCAGGACAAACAACAATGCAGAATATTAATAACTATGACTGGGACTGTCATATACAAAACATTATACACTCATTGGCCACTATTAGGTACACCTTGCTAGTACCAGGTTAAGGCCCGTTCACACTAAGCACGAACTATAAAGATAACGATAAAGATCGTTTTCAATATTAAAGAATAGCAGAGTCCACACCAAAGCTATAATGATAAAGGCACAGAGAAACGATATCGTTGGAATCACTTTCAGAACGATTTTTTTTTCTGATGAACGATAAAAACATTGACAGCCAATCAGAATCAGCAGACACGTGTGTGTTTAGAATACACAGACAATATCGTTCGCTGGTGTGGAAACTAATATCGTTATATTTATAGCTTTCTTTATAGTTATCGTTCTTGGTGAACGGGCCTTTAGACCTCCTTTTGCCTTCAGAACTGCCTTAATGCTTCATGGCATGGATTCAACAAGGTGATGGAAACATTCCTTAGAGATTTTGGTCCATATTGACATGATAGCATCACGCAGTTGCTGCAGATTTGTCAGCTGCACATCCATGATACAAATCTCCTTTTCCACCATCACATCCCAAAGATGCTCTATTGGATTGAGATCTAGTGATTGTGGAGGCCATTTGAGTAAAGTGAACTCATTGTCATGTTCAAGAAATCAGTCTGAGATGATTTGAGCTTTGTGACATGGTGCATTATCCTGCTAGAAGTAGCCATCAGAAGATGGGTACGCTGTAGTCATAAAGGGATGGACATGGTCAGCAACAATACTCAGGTAGGCTGTGGCGTTTGAATGATGCTTAATTGGTACCCAATTGTGCCGATAAAATATCCCCCACACCATCACCACCAGACTGAACTGTTGAGGCAGGTTGGATCCATGCTTTTATGTTCTTTATGCCAAATTCTGACCCTATCATCTGAATCTTGCAGCAGATATCGAGACTCATCAGACCAGGCAATGTTTTTCCAATCTTCTAATGTCACAATTTTGGTGAGCCTGTGTGAATTGTAGCCTCCATTTCCTGTTCTTAGCTTACAGTAGAGGCACCCTGTGTGGTCTTCTGCTGCTCTTGCCCATCTGCTTCAGGGTTCGATGTGTTCGGAGATGCTTTTCTGCATACCTTGGTTGTAACGAGTGGTTATTTGAGTTACTGTTGCCTTTCTATCATCTCTAACCAGTCATCAGCATCAACAAGGCATTTTCATCCACATAACTTCCGCTCACTGGATATTTTCTCTTTTTTGGACCTTTCTCTGTAAACCCTAGAGATGATTGTGCGTGAAAATCCCAGTAGATCAGCAGTTTTTGAAATACTCAGACCAGCCCATCTGGCACCAACAACCATTCCAAGTCACTTAAATCCCCTTTCTTCCCCATTCTGATACTCGGTTTGAACTTCAGCAAGTTCTCTTCACCACATCTAGATGCCTAAATGCATTGAGTTGCTGCCATGTGATTGGCTGATTAGCAATTTGTGTTACAAAGCAATTGAATAGGTGTACCTTATAAAGTAGCCAGTGGCTGTATGTTCATGTGCATTTGAGGCATTTTTTGCAGATAATCTATTAGTCGTAATATTAATGTTATGTTGTATAAATAACAAAGCATATTCTATATGAGATAAATTATGAGTTAAATCCCATTGATTAAAAACCTGCTGCTTCATTCTACTGGTCATCTTCAGCAGAGCACAGAATATTAATAACTACTGTCATACACATAACATTATAATGAGAGCACTATTGTAAAAATTTTTTTGTAAATTCTTAGGGTTGCGCTGATGTTTAATGTTAACTATCTTTTAATCAAAACATAAAACATTATTTACCACTTTTGTATCTTTGAGACATCCGTTATACATTTTTCCTGCATGTTAACATAATTATGACTATCGAATTTTTCACTCTTGGTAATGTATATTTAAAACATATGATTCAACTACCAGTCGAATATCAGCAAGATTAGAAAATTCCGATTTGACTATGAAAATCCTTAGTCGGGGACAGTTCTATCATCACAACCCATCAATCCGGCGAGTCTCTGCTTTGTAACCGGCTGCTCTTTAGAGTGGCTTCCAAAGCACACAAAGAGCTGCTCTAAATGTGTCTAAACAGGCTCAACTCTAAGAGCCCCAAACCAGGAAGAGTGTATTGGGAACCTGCTCACCATCTGAGTTGGGGAGCACCAGAAGGGTGATGACTTGTGCTCTAAACGGAGTGGAATGCACTTTCAGCACATAGCCATGTCTCGGTTTGAGGATGACTCAACAGTTATTTGGCCCAAACTCATGACAGGAAGCACTGACTCACAGTGCTTGCAGGTCACCCACTTGCTTGACTGATGATAGAGCCAAAAGGAAGGCGGTCTTAAGAGACAGGGTGGACAAGTCAGCCAACTGGGGCGAGTCAAAGGGAGGGCCCTGTAGGCCTTGAGCACTATAGACAAGTTCCAAGTCGGCACAGAATGAGAAAAAGGCAGATTCAATCTCTGAACTCCCCTCAGATACTTAATAACTAAGTTGTTTTTGCCAACTGATTGACCAGCCATAAAAGGATGCCAAATCATGTCCTTTGCCTGCGAGAAAATGTTCTCCCTCAGTGCTATTGGCCAAGGGGCTGCAGATAGCAGCTAAATCAACTTGGGGAACCACATCTGATTCCTCCAGAGTGGGGGCACCAGGAGGACGGGGCATCTGACTTCCCTGACCCAGACATCTCGCTGTCTCCAAAAGTATATATTGGTCAGTGAAAGTTGCCTTCTTTTTTATAATGAATAGATTGAATACTAAGAAAGTTAATGTTTACCTTTAAAAATTGAAGGAGGGAGAGGGTAGAGAATGATGTCCCGGGTCGCTATAGACCTGAGGTATGCATTTAAGGGTTAACTGCTCCCAGTGTGAGGAGATTACCTTGTGCCCATAGAAGGACTGTGTACTGATAGGCCAATCCCTCAAATGCAAATCTGATCAATGGTCTGTGATGAGGGGCTATTTGTATATGAAAGTAAGCGTCTTTCAGATCCACTAACAGAAACCTGTCTTCAGGACATACTTGCTCCAGGTTCTGTTTCAATCTTTGTTGGCCATCTCCTATGTGAGCGGTTCAAATATCTGAGATCAAGAATAGGTCTAAGGCTGCACCATGTTTCTTGGGAACGAGGAAGTAGCTGCTGAAAACCCTGACTCGCCATTTGCTAAAGGAACCATTTCCTTGGCGCTTTGGAAATGGGTAGCGTTCCGCTGTCAGGTTTAGGTTGGGGCTGAAGTGGCATTGGCTTGGCAGGCTGCTGAGAGAATGGAGCCTTTTGGTGACTTGAACCAGCTGCCACACTGGAGGGCTTTGGCAGGAAGTGATGCATTGCCTGCAATGATTCTGTGCCACTGTAAACAGCTTGGTAAACCCATCACACAAGGGCCAAATAGTCACTTAGTAGAGACTGGAGAGTCTAGGAAGGTGACCTTATCAGCATCCCAGATCGCAATCAAATTCAGCCAAAGGTGGTGCTCCAGTACTGCACAGTGGCCTTAGTAGAGTGCAGAGCCAGGTCAGTTGCTTTGAGCAGCCCTCTAAAGGCATCATAACTCTGGCCAGACTAGTCATGGTGCTGAGAAGTTTGGACTGGAACGCTTGAAGTATCAGCATTGTGTGAAGCACTGAGCCAGCCTGGTCAACCCTTGAATAAGCCCTGTTTGCTGAGGTAGTCATGCAGGGCTTAGATGGATGCACTGCATGGGCATTTAACCCCCGGGCCTACGGAGGGCACAGATGTGCAGTGACCACCTTTTACAGAGGGGGGAGCTTGCTATAACCTCTTTCTTTAGTCCTGACAACAGTAGTAAGTGCGGTGGAAGTAGAGTGATTAACATGGGCCAAGCAGGGGTCACACCACATCCTGGTGAGATCCTTGTGAACTGCCAGCAGGAACAGAACAGGCCGTTGGTGGGAGGAATGTCCCTTCAGGTACCACTCGTCAAGTGTTGGGTGTGCTCTTCTAGAGCCTACTAAGCCAGGCTGAGATCCTCAACAGCCTTAGACAGAATGTGGATCTGCTCGCTGTCCCTGTTGGGCCATGTTGTCTGCATCAGAGGCAGGGTTTCGGGCTCTTCACCAGAACACACACTCTTCAGCATCCAAGCTCATTAATGATATGGAGTCATCCACGGTGGCTTCCTCCTCAGATGCCCTGAAGGAAATCAAGCCGTTCACACCAGATGAGGGGCAGTGATCCTCATGTGTGAAGCACACTAGCGAATCAAGGCATTGAGTAGGAGTAAAGCACACAGGGACTGTGTCGGCGTGAGTTTACACGAGCCCGGTTTTAAAATTATGCTGCTCTGCTGTTTCTTTCTCTTAAGGGAGAGAGGAAACAGGAGAACAGAATGGGGATAATTGGCTTCATTAAAGAAGGCGATCCGTGAGCGGAGGTGGGCAGGACTCTGGGGACTCTGCATAGGCGCTGGCCAGACAGGAGACACACTCACTCTACCTGTCTGCACAAGCCACACTTGTGGCATAACATTTGCATTAACACTGCTGGGAATTTGCTCTTAGAGTGCCAGATGGCCGGGGAAGGTTTTTGCAAAACACCTGCAAAGGTTTCCTGAGCCTTCAAAATGGTCTCTCAGTTTGGTGAGGGGGAAGACTGCTGATCTGACAGTTATCCAGAAGACAATCATTGACACCCTTCACAAGGAGGGTAAGCCACAAACATTCATTGCCAAAGAAGCTGGCTGTTCACAGAGTGCTGTATCCAAGCATGTTAACAGAAAGATGAGTGGAAGGAAAAAATGTGTAAGAAAAAGATGCAAAACTAACAGAGAGAACCGCAGCATTATGAGGATTGTCAAGCAAAATTGATTCAAGAATTTGAGTGAACTTCACAAGGAATGAATTGAGGCTGTGGTCAAGGCATCAAGAGCAACCACACACAGATGTGTCAAGGAATTTGCTGAACCACAGACAATGTAAGAGACGTCTTACCTGGGCTAAGGATAAGAACAACTGGACTGTTGCCCAGTGGTCCAAGGTCCTCTTTTCAGATGAGAGCAAGTTTTGTATAAAATCATCAGTCATTTGAAAAACCAAGGTCCTAGAGTCTGGAGGAAGGGTGGAGAAACTCATAGCCCAAGTTGTTTGAAGTTCAGTGTTAAGTTTCCACGGTTTTTGATGATTTGGGGTGCAATGTCATCTTTTGGTGTTGGTCCATTATGTTTTTTGAAAACCAAAGTCACTGCACCCATTTACCAAGAAATTTTGGAGCACTTCATGCTTCCTTCTGCTGACCAGCTTTTTGAAGATGCTGATTTCATTTTCCAGCAGGATTTGGCACCTGCCCACACTTCCAAAAGTATCAAAAGTTGGTTAAATGACCATGGTGTTGGTGTGCTTGACTGGCCAGTAACTCACCCGACCTGAACCCCATAGGGAATCTATGGGGTATTGTCAAGAGAAAAATGAGAAACAAGAGACCAAAAAATGCAGATGAGGTGAAGGCCACTGTCAAAAAAAACCTGGGCTTCCATACCACCTCAGCAGTGCCACAAACTGATCACCTCCATGCCATGCCGAATTGAGGAAGTAATTAAAGCAAAAGGAGCCCCTACCAAGTATTGAGTACATGTACAGTAAATTAACATTTTTCCAGAAGGCCAAATATTGACTAAAAATTTATTTATTTATTTTTTTTATTGGCCTTATGAAGTATTCTAATTTGTTGAGATAGGGAATTGGTGGGTTTTGTTAAATGTGAGCCAAAATCATCACAATTAAAAGAACCAGAGACAAACTACTTCAGTCAGTGTGCATTGAATTTACACCAGGGGTCCGTTCTTCGTACGTCGCTTATTACATCCGAGATCAAATGACACATCCAAGATGATATCATCGTGCTAATCATGATCCGGCTAATTGGGTTCTTCGAACAAACCTGTTGTGTATGATTAGTATCTGGATTGAGTTATCTGAGATAATTGGGCGTTCATGTGTTGGCTTAAAAGGGGATATGTATCGATACTAGAAACCATGATCAGCAGTGCAGCGATTGGCTGGTGGCAAGACGGCAATGTAATGACGTCATATAATTTAAAACGACACCTGACGAAAAACTTGACAAATTTCTGGACTTTTATAAGGAAACAGCCAAGCAAACAAAACTACATAAATGTTATAATAGATACATGAAACAGATAATAGATACATGTTTTTATTTATTTTATTTTTTTCATGATTCCCAATTATTTATAGATTCGCAATTTATAATAGTTGTGCAGTCTTTACATTTTTATTTCAGTGTAGAAATTATCTATTCATTTCATTTTATATTTGGACATATTTGTTACGTGACAGCATTAATGAAAGTTTCTTAAGGGTCAATATCATGTTATCTGCATCTCCTGCGCTCCATCAAGCCACTCTTATAATAGCAGTCATCACTCAAAATAATGCACGACTCTATTATCTGTATAGCATGTGTGTAAGACTAATACAATTATGAAGTAATACTTTTATGACAAATAAATATTTCAGTGAGTAAAACTGGCTGTCTATAGTAGGCTGTTATGGACTACACAGCATTTTTATATTATTTTTAAATAATTTTTTTAATGATTATTATATTAAATTATTGTCCCTGGATCAGTACGATACTCTTGTAATAAAGTAGCGGTGGTAGCAGACATATTTTGAGTATCAGTTCTGGTTGAAAAGAAGCGATCTAATCCTGTTTACATGAAATAAGCCTGCTCCCGAGCAGATTTAAGCTTACGGACCTGTTGCTATGACAGCAGCTCCGGGATGAGCTTCGAAGAATCAAACGATCCAAGATCACGCCAAATCGTCAACAATCAAATCCAGCTAACTGAGTTAGCGACGTACGAAGAACGGGCCCCAGTTTCACAATTTGAGTTGAATTACTAAAATTAATTAAATTTTCCTCGTCATTCAAATTTATTGAGATGCACCTGTATATAGGTCAGATCCTCCCCTTTTGGCAGGTTGAAGCACCTTTGGTTCGTGCAGCTACATGGATGAGAACAAATCAGGCATCAGTATCAGAGTAAACAGCAGTTTCCCCATTAGTGTGTCATCGCAATTGGAGAGACCATTCAAAAGCGAACAAGCCAGCCACTGTGTAGTGTCATTATTACAAATGTGCTTAAAATAACTTAAAGTGAACAATTCTTGAACATATCTTTTACAAATTTCCTGGCTTAGGTGGTGCACAAAATTATACAAACATATGTACCAATTACCAAATACCACCAGGGGGCAATGTCTGTGACCTCCTGAAATTAGAATAATCTCTTAACATTGTTAACTGTGATTTATTAAACCTTCATGGTAATGTACTGATAAAACCATAATATTGTTACCATAAATAAAAAAGTGAATGTAAACACAAGACTTTCACATGAACTTCAGCTGAATTCTCCTGTCATCAAATCTCTGTAACTGTATATCAATCGTTCTCCATTTCTATCAGCTGTTGAAGTGAAAGCAAACATGTTGCAAATAACACAGTTTCCATGTACCTCAAATGTCACAATCAGAAATGGTTTTCACATGAATAAATCACTGGCTGGCATGGTAATCATCTGAAACAGTTGTGATTTATCAAATTATCATGCTAATTCCTCATTTGTAATGTCAACATTGCCAATGTTAGAGTTATCTCACTTTATCTGCAAAATAAGAACAGAATACCAGACACTATTATGCACAATATTAACTTGATCATTATATTACCATAATAAAACGACATTTCTGTTTAATTCAGAGCTTTTCTTCAAACTGCCAATGAACAGTTTTTGACAATGATTATATTCGAATCATCGGAAACAGCAGAATCTGATTCAGAATCTAACTTAAACCTGAAAATAAGCAGAAAGTTTGAGGAGTTTGACAAAAAGGAAGAAAAATTAAGAAAAAATATTTAAGATTTCAATCTTAATCTGTAAAACTGTGTGTGAATGTGTGCATTTTATATATATATATATATATATATATATATATATAAAATTCCACATCTCACATATTTTGAGGTATTTTCATTAGTAGGCTATATTTTTTACCAGTGGTTTCAGGGTGTTGGAAAGTCTGTTCAGATGATGCTAACCCTGAAACAACATACCGAACTAACAAATATTGCTACTTACTATGCAATCACATAATAATTGCTGTTAATAGTGTTCATCGTCTGGTTGACTTGTATTAATTTTTCTGAAAATTCCTGTCATATGCACATAAACTGACAGTCACCACTTATAAGCTACTACTAAATATTGTAGAAACTTAATTTTCTGTAAAGTGTCAACTAATGTGGCTCACTCTGCTAAGGCACTGGTTCTAAACCTCTGAGGTCATGGGTTCGAATCCAGTGAGATAAAAGTTGCTTCTGTTCCAGACATTGGATTTTCCATGAGTGTTCGTACTGAATTGAAAACTTGTTCGTTCCTGTGGCTCAGTGGTAGCGCAGTGCAAAAGGTTGTGGGTTCAATTCCCAGGGAACACACGCAAGGTAAAAATTGTATAGCCTGAATGCACTGTAAGTCACTTTGGATAAATGCGTCTGGTAAATGTGAAGTTGCTTTGCAATAATTGTATCATAAAAAGCACTATACAAATAAACTTGAATTAAATTCTTCTTATGAACTGAATACAAAAACGTGATTTATTTTCCACTAAAACATTTGAAGTGCTGATAGTTTAAATGAATCAGGCCTAAATAAACACAAAAACACCCATTTGCCAGATTTCCTATCAACAACAACAACAAAAAAGCATTGTACAGACACTAAAATACAGATTAAGTTGAAAACAGCTCATTTTAGAATGCTTGCACACTTTAATAATAGTAGGCTATGATAATATGTTTTCTATGTGTGCAGTATTCGAAATATTTGTAGCCTACCTAAACTTTATCAAAATTAAATTAGATTTTTTTCTATGATTAGTTTTAAAGCAAACACAAATGCCGGTCTGTTGCTTGACACTAACAAACCACCACTAGGGGGAAACATTGCCTAGACTTTCTTAAACGTGCGCTTTAAGTAGACAATAATTTTACTTTTGACAGTAATGTCTATAATGAAACAGTGGAACTAGACTTTCGTCATATCAAAACAAACAAACAAAAAAAAAAACTTTTGTTCTTTTACATAACAGTGGTGGTCACTCATCACGGTGGCTGGCTGCAATGATGGGATGAGCAGCCAAATATGAATAATTTTATCTCACGCAATGGCTCAGCGGATATAGCAGTCAGGTCAGCTGTTGACGCTCTATAAGGAAATAATGAACGAATTTGTCATTGCGGATAAAATAAGGGAACAATATTTTTGTGGTTTAGTTTGTGGATGTCACAAGTTCAAGTCTGGGATAACATCTGATCTTTGCATTTGTGCCTAATCATTAGCCTACGGATTTCTCATGTGACTTTTACATTAGGCTTATATCATTTATCGTTTTACTTAAACAAAAATTCTAATATTTATGTTGTTATAATTTATAAAAAAATGAACACACTTTAAAAAAAAAAAAAAAAAAATATATATATATATATATATATATATATATATATATATATATATATATATATATATATTATGGATACGTATTCTTTGTATATATAGATTTTACTTAAAAGGAAAAATTAAATAAGATATTAGTGAGATAATTTTTCTTGCTTATTGTAAAACGTGGACAAAAATATTGTGTGGTTCTAACATGTATCATTTTCTTTCTCTCACACAGTATAAACAGGATGTTTATGCCAGCATAAAGGCCATAGACAAACCCAGCACTGATGGTCAGATAGCCCTCAGTGAGTTCCCAGAGTAAACTGCATCCTTCAGTCTAGATTAACTGGGATTTAAACCTCTATTCTGTTTAGTTCAGACTGACGCAGGGCTGCAGCTCTTCCTGTGGCTGTAGTCAACGTGTTTTAGGATCGGATCCCAATTGCCTGTGCTTAGTTCACCGAGCCCGGCCCTCTTTTCAGAACAGCAACACACTGTCTGAGCTCTTACAAAAACAGGATTATCTGAGATGAAACGTGTAAAGTTATGTAGTTTGCAGATGTATATATACTAAGTCATGAATAATGACTCAAAAAATGCTATAAGTAAATAGACTCACCTGGCAATAAAATCCTGAGTATCCAGAAAATCCTGGGGGTGGATTCATTAGAAACCACCTTGTGACGTAACATGATAACAACCCCTCAAGACACTTGAGCTTCTAAACCCTGGCAAACCACCCTAGCACTGTTGCGTCGAGTTTTGCGAGCAAATAAGAGATTATATGTCTCCTGTTGTGTAAATTTGATACTAAAATGTAACTGTAATAATAAAACGCCTTCTTAATTCTAAATTATCATGGCATTTATTGCAGTTTTTTAAATAGTTTTCGGTCAGTTCATTGTAGACAAGCTGGAGGCCGTTTTAGTAAAGCCAGAGGTGGTAATTCTGAGGAGCATATCTTGTAAGCAGCAATTAAAGTTGACAACTTTACCCGGGACAGCCTCTCTGTTTACCTTGACAAATATCCCTCTCTCTTCACACATTCTTGCTCTGTTTTCAGTATAGTTCATTTAAATAGTATTGCCTTTGGTGTATCAGAAAAAAAAGGTGAGATTAAGAGGCTAAACATTACCAGATGCGTTGACAGGATTAGCTAGCTGCAGTAGTGCTAATTCAACCTCTTGATGTTACACAAGAGATTCAGTGTTGCAGGACTTTTAACTGTTGTTTTTCCAAACGTACACAGCAAGTTGAGTGTAATTTGGGCTGTGAGTGGTGTCATTAAATCAGCTAGACACACAGCACATTCAAAGTGCGACTGAGGTACACACAAGTGCCTCAGATATCCAACACAATTCCTCTCTTGTGTAGGAGCTAAGCTCAATCGGTTTGCGCTGGTTCACTATACAACATTGTTGATTTGTTATGGAATCATGCAATGGCCATTTCCAAAGGACCTATATGGAAAAGCAACATCTTGAAAAGCGCTTGTGGACAGATATTGAGTTTCAAGCTAAATATTTAGTGCTAAGCGCTTTCAAGTGTAAACAACTGGCATTTGAACACATTCCTTATTCATTAGCATAAACATGTATTCTAGCTAAATATACTTCATTCTTTATCCTAAAAAAACATTGAAAAGTCATCTGAGGGCAAAATGTAAGCCATCAAGAAGTCTTTATTTGTTGTCACTCGTTCTGAATGAAGCAAAAAAAAAAGACTTAGCCTCACGCTAGCCATGACAGTCAACCTCCTCAGAGGGTTCGGTTTTAATCTTTTGGTTACAGTCCATAGAAAACAATTCTTTAGAGCTGATGTGGAATGGATGTCGTGAGAATCAAAAACCCTTTTGCGAGGCCCTGATTTGATATGAAGCACATTAGTACTGATAAAACTCCTTCCCAGGAGGCACCTCAGCATGAACCATTTATGGGTGTGCTGACCTACAGCTAAAAATACTTTGGAAAACTGCTGTTGAACGCCGCAGACCCTTTCTAGGATTTAATAGTGACTGAAGGGGATATGACTAAAGGCCAGTTCACACCAAGAATAATAACAGTAACTATAATGAATGCTATATTAGCATCCACACCAAGGGATGATAACATTCTGTTTTTTAAAGAGCACTTGAGTTCGGTTGTCTCCTGCTCTTAATGCTCAAGCTCTTTAAAGTCATATTGATTCTGACTGGTTTTCAGTGTTTTATTGTTCATTGTTCTGAAAGTGATTCTGATAATATCATTCTTCTGTTGTTATCATTGTATTTCTTTTTTTGTGCTATACTTTATAATTATAGTTATCGTCTTAAAGGGTTAGTTCGCCCAAAAATGAAAATTATGTCATTAATAACTCACCCTAATGCAGTGTTGGGGAGTAACTAGTTACATGTAACGGCGTTACGTAATTTAATTACAAAATTATAGTAACTGTAATTAGTTACAGTTACTAAGAAAAAATGAGTAATTAAATTACAGTTACTCATGAATTTTTTTACGATTACAAAGGGGATTACATTTGAATGTTTACACGCATCCACATACAGATTTAACTGATTTATTTCCCAAATTGCACTGACTATTCTGAGACATACCGCCCTAATAATTTCTGGGATGCGGAAATACAGTCTGGTTCGTAGAATCCAGTCATAAAAACGGAATGCCTAACGCGGACGGAATATGCCACATTTTGGATGACTAAATCAAAAGTAGGTCAGTACACTTGAATCAAAACATGACATCGACTAGTGTCTGTGAATATAAAGCCCCAAAAATGCAATATATGACTTGCACATTCTGCCTGTCTGTGGAAATCAGGCGCGGACTGGACACCGGGAGAACCGGGACAATTTCGGTTGCCTGGCAGCCGATTTTGCCCTCTATTTAATATCATTATTGTATAATTGCCTGCCGAATGTACTAAAGCGATCATTTGCGAATCCGCCATTTGATAATTAAATCTCTAATAAGTCATGAAGTGTTAGTCATGACTCGCGCGCTCTCCGCGCCTCCGCCAAACGGTTTGGATCAGACTCAGAGTAATCAATGCGAGAGAGAGAGAGGGGGGGGGGGGGGGGGAGAGAGAGACTATGGAAGCGCGCTGGAGCAGAGAAGCAGAACTCCTGTTCAGGGTTTTAGGTCAGTTTCATCTGTAAAGATGCTTTTTTTGTCTTTGTTTTTTTATTTATTTAATCAAGCAGCAGCACGTTGCTCATCAGTCATCACTCAAAAAACTATATAAAGGACATCATTATTATCAGTTGTAATGTTACAGTAGGAATTTATCTGAAAAAAAAAATCAGATTTTTTTTTATAGGTTTAGGGGGAGCTTGACAGACAACAACACAACCCTTACGAAAATTAACATTTTAATATTTAACTATAAATCCAGAGAAAATGGTTACTATTGTTTAACTGTGATCACCAAAAATGTAAAATTATTTTACAAATGTATTTATTTAAAAATAAATACAAATCCATTTGCAAAAAAAACAAACAAAACCAGGTTATTTTACTTTTATATAGGCTAATAAAAGCATGGTAATTTTTTGTAAGGGAAAAACATGACTCGTGTACAGTATTAGGATTTTTCTATAAAGATATTGTAGTATTGTAGAGTATTGTATTGTAAAGTATAGTTTTGTTCAATCTTGAGTATTAAAGTCATGAGAGAGATGGATAACAGGGCAAAATAAAGAGACTGAAGAGAAAAATGGAAGTGAAGGTGCAGTTCAGGAGAGAACTTATAATTATTTTGCATGTCACCCCAAATTAAAGATTTAAACCTTTTTTATGTCAGGTCCATACAAAAAATAGTATTGTCCATGAATTTGTTTGTATGAGTTTGAATTTTCCAGTCTGAATTTTTTTCCCAGTCCGCCCCTCCTGTAAATTAATGGCAAAGACATGGTTTCATTTACTACACATATATAGGCCTACTGAAGCTCGCACTGTTTTCAACCTCTGCTGCCTCAGTATAGGAGTACACGAGCACATAAACATAATTTCTAGAACTGCTGTGTGTCACTTCATGTGCATTTTACTTATTTTGAGAAAACTATCATCATATACAAAGAGACAGCAGTTTTAAAAAAACACCAATGTTTCAGGAGTTTATTACACAGAATACGTCACATGCTTATTAGATAAATGTATTTAAGTTGATGTATATGCTTTTATTTATTATTCTTTAAATTTCACAAATTTAGAAAAGTAATCAAAAAGTACTCAAAAGTAATTAGTTACATTACTTTAATAAAGTAATTGAAAAAGTTACACTACTATTACATTTTAAACAGGGTAACTTGTAATCTGTAACCTATTACATTTCCAAAGTAACCTTCCCAACACTGCCCTCATGTCGTTCCAAACCAGTAAGGCCTCCATTTATCTTCGGAACACAGTTTAAGATATTTTAGATTTAGTCCGAGAGCTCTCAGTCCCTCCATTGAAGCTGTGTGTACGGTATACTGTCCATGTCCAGAAAGGTAAGAAAAACATCATCAAAGTAGTCCATGACAGAGAAACGGGCTCCTATAATGCATTGCTAATGTTAGTATACGTCCATGTGAGCTAACGTTATGTTACTTTGCACAAACATGCATAACTTTGTTCAACTGTCATGAATATATGAAATGTCCATTGACATCAAGTACAAGTTAGCCAAGCATAGATGAATCTTACCTGTCCAGGAGAAAATTAGCAACGTTGGCGTCTGTGTTCAAATTCTTCTCTGTTTTCAGCCGTCTCCATCTTTCAAAAGCATCTCCAAAACAAATTCTGGTTTTATTTTGGACTTTGTCACAACGAATTGCTGAATTATAACGAGGTCTTTTTGATTTAGTAACATTAGACATTTTTATCCGACTGGAGTTAGGGTAGGTTACAGCAAAGCTGGCAACACGGATCCCGAAACACTAACGACTTCGTGATTGGTAGATAGGTGGAGGGAGGCGCGTCAGGCCAAAACACAAAATGACAACATCAACATCAGTTGAGGGCTGCAAGTCCACTTTTTAAATGACAATATCCTGGCTGGACTACTGTTGCCAGTGATATAAGTATTTGAAATGAACATGATTTTTTAATGTCTAGTGACACATCAGGGCCATTTTATGATTAATTGAAATATATTTCTTACATACAGCTCCTTTAACTCATAACTAAGTTTATGTTTAAAAGTTTGTATGATGCATAGGGCTGCACAATTAATCAAATTTCTAGTCGCAATAACAATTATGGATGCCACAATTAAAAAATCGTTCAAAGCAAAAAATAATCGTTCAAAGTCCACTTATGTTATTCTGCGTGCTTAAGATGCGTTGTTTTTCTTTCTACATGTTATCTTAAGGGTTTTTGCCATTATGTTAGTTTTAGCATAATGTTAAAATACCATTAATATTTTTACTTTTTCAAAACTTAAAGAAGAAACCAATCTGAAGTATAGTTGACATTTAAGGTGTTATACTATAGAAAAGCACTTAAAGTTTTTCAGTTAAGAGTTTCTTCAGCCTGTTTATTTTCAAATAAAAATATGGCATGCAATTGCATTAAACAATGGTATAAACATCATTTAATGTAAATTGTGAAAATCGTAATTAATAATCCCAATTACAATTTCAAGGAAATAATCGACGATTATGATTTTTGTCAATCGTGCAGCCCTAATGGTGGATTTGGATTATTTAGCCCAACATTCTTAAACTAATTTCTAACTGTTCAAACTCGACAAGACATGACAATGTGAGAGAATGCTAAAAGATTTTATCCCAACCAGCTTGTGAGAGGACATTTTTGTTGATCATTTGCACTTGGAAAAACCAAAAAAATCTTGCTTCACATAACTATATTTTAAACATCACATATGTTCTGATCGGTGTTGGGGGTATAACAACAAGTTACAAGTTACGTAATCAGATCACTTTTTCAAGTATCTAGTAAAGTAACACATTGCTTCTAAATTTAAAATGAAATATCTGAGTTACTTTTTCAAATAAGTAATGCAAATTATTTTGTTTTCCCATACAGTTGCAAAAAATATAACTAGACTTTTTTTTGTTATTAAAAATCAAATAAGCAAGCCTAGCTCAGTAAGTAATCCAAAAATAACAACGCATTACTTTGCATAAAAAGTAACAGACAAAATGACAAAAGAGTCATTTAATTAGTTATGTTTTCATGAAGTAATGCAATATTATAATGCATTACATTTTAAAGTAACTTTCCCCAGTGCTGGTTCTGATTGTTCATAATTGTGTCACATCACATGTAAGTTAAACATTTGAAACCTTTGAAATTGTTAAACATGGAGCTGTAAAAACTGATTATGGTCCGATTTTAGCTTTAGCTTTTAACATAAGATAAAATTGTGACACTTTTCAGAGTATGTTTAAACCTTTAAAGCTCCTGTAAAGAGGTTTTAACCCTTGTTTAATCAATGTTTCAAACACAAGTGTGTTAGGGTCACTTTTAAGCCTGAGTTATGAAAAAAATGTTCTAGAACAAGGCTAACGCTGCTAAAGTTAGCACTGAAACTGGAAAGGTATACATTGTGAACTGCTAACTCAAAATATCAATATGAAATGTAACAATGTAACAATATGTAATACAACAATATAACCCAGATTAATTTTAAAATACCTTTTGTTCATTTTAAACACCATAACTAAAACATTTACTGATTACACCGATCTGTTTCATCTAACAGCTAACTAAACAAACTTTTTAAGTTTTCACTTCAAATAGACACTGCTTTTCATCTAGTAGTCTGTAAATTGGGAGGAGGCTGAGGAAAGGATGAGCTCATTAGAGAGATAATTCCACATCAATTCATTTCTTTTCTCTCTCTTTTCGGCCCCACGCCCAGCTAAGTTTATTTTCACACCACATTCTCGTAAAGAGCCCTCCCAGCACCACATGACCTTCCAGCATCTTCAACCTCCACACCTTCACCTCACTGCAGGTTGCAATAATCACCCATTCAAGCATATCATAGCGTTAGCGCAATGCTATATAATGTAGTTATGTATGATAATGTAGTTCTGTTGGAGCTCAGTTTTAAACAACACTCTCAGTCTCAGAGGTGTATAAACACAAGTGGTGAAGGTGCTAATGTAGGGCGGTAGGGAGAAAATGTGCCAGACAGATCGAGCTTCAAAGATCTCAGACATGATCCAAAATGAGTTTTCTAAATCTGTTGTCCTGGTTGTGTGTAGGCTGATTCAAGACCAGCAGAAATGGCACCGTGCCATACTTTGTTATCTCAGTGCAGCTTGAAATTTTACAGATCTTATCCTAAGAGCAATTTCGTGGTAAAATGCAATTGTTTATATCTGTGATCAACAACACATTGAGCACATTTTAAGTTTATCCACAGAATAACACACAAGCCCCCACTTCATCTAAACCAGACCAGAATTTTGTCTTATCATTCAGCATTTTCATTAATATTATTAGTCACTTTCAAACACTCGCACGTTTGGCTATAAATGTCATTCTTTTAAATGCATAAACTTGCACACATTACTCATCATTTAGTCTCCTCTCATTAAAAAGTAACTGAAAAATAAATTTTTGTTATGTATGTTATGGAAATAAAATTTAATGGCAATTGTTAATTTACATCATGCAAACTTTATTTGCCACAATTGCGATTTTGTTCCTCAAAATGTACTGAGTAAAAGAGAACCCTTATTTGGGTAATAAGGATTTACTATCTGGCATCATTCTCTAGAGGCAGCATTTTAGAGTTATTGAGGGTAATATGTTGTGAAATGTTGTTTTTAGCACTTTAGTTGGTGAGGCGCATTCATGGAGCCATGGAGCTTTGGGAAGGTTGGTTCAATAGTTAGTCTTGATCTTCATTGGATGCAGTGAGAAGGTCAACAGGGCACGTGCTACCTCTGCAGATCTCTATCTATGCTCTTTATGTCAGGTCTGACTGGTAGAAGAACACGGTCAATCCCTCTATTCATCCTCTAGTTTAAACAACAGGGACACTGAATTTGTCTGGTGCAGAAATATTCATGCGAGAATATTATATAAATAATATAATTATGCAAAACATTTCAGAAGGTTTCATTTTTGCTTAAAAACTAAAAGAAATTGTATTTTGGGGGCTGTCCACAATTAAATAATTAGATTACTTCTCCTTATTTTCACAGTGATCACTTCATCAGAATTTCCCTTTTTTTCATATAAATGCATCCTAGCATGTTCCTATGCGAGCTTTAAACTTGTGCGTCATCAAATGAAAGAGGGAGTTGAATAATAACATATTCTGGAATGTCTCCTAGACTTAAAACAGTGTCAAAAACTCCAAGACGGTTGAGAATGTGTTGATGTGTTAAGAAGAGTGAGGACTGGATTCATGAAGATGTTCTCGGCTGTTTGAAGATGTTTGAGAAGTCATAGAGAGTTGATTCTGGGTGGACATGAAATAAGACACATTCAGAATCTCTCCAGCCTTCTGTAACACTCTTAAGGGAGTCTCATTTTGACCTTGCACACCATCGCTAAACATAGAATAAGTTTTGTTTGGATATATGTAGCCAAAATGCATATTTATTGAATTCCCAGAAGACAAATGGTTCGGCCCAATCCGCGGGGACAGAGAGGGTTTGATATGATAGATGACCTCTTTCTACACTTGACATCTAACATGAAATGGACACATCTAAAAGGCACAAATGTCCCCATCCTTATCCTTTAAAGGTTTGGATTAGGAACGCATTTTCAGCTTTCTGCCGCTGTCCTGAAGGAACAGAGTATATAAAGTGCTAGGCTTGTTAACATGAAGTTTTTCAGAAGTTATTTTCAACAGCAAAGGGTAGAAGTTTATTTAGTGCTTAAAATAAGCGTAAGCCAAATAAATTCACGTTAAAAATTTCTCCTTGTAAATGACATACAGTATATGACACTATATATGATTGTTATCATTAAGATGTTTAGAAATCTATATCATTGATAGTCTTTGACAATAAATAGAATTTTTATATTTTCACTTTAATTTGAGTTATTTTAGTAATTGGTTATCATTTTGTTTATTTAAATGTCTATTAAGTTTTTAGTCAATTCTATTTATTAATTTTAGTTGATTTTTTTTTGTAAACAAAAATGAGAAATGTTTAAGCTGTTTCTAGCTTTTAATTCATTTCAGTTAATGTTTCTTTTTTCAAGTAACAACTTGTTTATGGTTTTAGTTAGCTGTAATAACTCTGGTTTATAAGAAATACAATTTAGTTTTTTTAAATACATTATATATATATATATATATAATACATACTTAATTTGGCATTTAGCATTAGCAAAAACTACCTAATCTCACATAAAATAACAGCATGAATCACATAAATGAATCATTTTGGATTCAAAACTTGAATTTTGGTAAAATGTGAAAAGCTTACAACTCTAAATATAACATTTTAACCTCAATAATTGTGTAACTCAATCAAAGGTTAAATATATTTTTTTACAACTATTATAATTTATGTTTTGGAAGTTACATTAAATATCCATTTGAAGCTGGTGGAGGAATCCATGCATCCTTCTATATTAACCTACAAATAGTCCTTGTTCTCAAAAATTACTCACAATTTTTAAATGCAAAAAAGCAGTTCAACTACAAGCCAAAATAGACATGTAGAAGGTACTACAACACATGTCAAGAGTATTCTTAGTGAGCAACACATCTGAACTGTAAATCTCAAATGCCAGTTGATAATAGACGATGGGAAAGGTCAAGATAAGATACTCTTCAGAAGATATCTTTCCAAGAGGACTGTGATTGCTATACAAACAGGACTTTTAGAAGATGTTCTTGGATTCCTGAAGGATCATGTGAATGTGAGAACAGGCCGTTTTGTTCTGATGTGGCATGGATGTGCAGGTAATGGAAAAGGGAGCATTTATTGATGGTAAATGTTGTAGGTCTGGATAAGCAAAAGCCAGATGTTTGGTGTCTGATCACGAGGGATGGGAGGCGTATGGGTATGGGCTCGGGGCAGTTAGGATGGAGGGATGGGCCGGGGCAGAAAGGTGAAGGCCCAAGAGATTTTCCTTTTTCCTACACTCATAAACACACACCCCTTGAGTTCCCACTCAACTTTAAATTCCAATCCAGCCAACTCACCACTAAGTTCAGTGTCAGGAACTCACAGCAGAACCCATATGCATACCAAACACCAGCACAATAAATCTAGCACATGTTGCTATTAAAAACATACCTCAAAAATGACCGGCTGATTACTCGGAAGAGAAATCGCAAGGGGGTTTGCGTCTACAGCGTTTCCTTTCCCCAAAGTCCAAGTTAAACAAAATGTGGGAGTATAGGCACAACGGCCATAACAATGTCTTCTTGGTGCTTTTTGAAGGTATTAATGGCACCAACATTTTTTATTTATTGGTCCTGTGGAACTATGAAGAACCTTTAACATCCATGGAAGCTTTCCATTGTACAAAAGGTTCCTTACTGGCATGGATAGTTCTGTGAAGACCATTTAACATTCATAGAACCTTTCGATTGCATAAAAGGTACTTTATAGTGGAAAAATGTTCTTTAGATTATTAAAATGTTCTCCACACAATTTGTTATTTCAGGATCTGTTCACTCTTTGTTAATCACATTTCCTTCACCCATCTCGAGATCTTCCATATGATTGGACTGAGTAAAGTGGGGGAGATCAGAACCAAAAGAACGTGGTAGTGGTCCACACAATACCCCCCTCCCCAAACATTCCTTTGCCCATGCACCATCCCCAGGCTGGAGCACTAGATTGGACACTGTCTCCTGGGAATACTGTGAGAATGTAAAGCCTGGTTTGTGCACAGCTATTTGGAAAAGGGCTGTGCAAGAAATGCTTGCATTCTAGAAGCAGCTCTGATGTTTTTATATTAAATAATCATCAAGCAGAACGCATGGCTATTTAGAGCCAAAGTCTAACTTTAGGTCTAACTCTTGTTTTGAATGCGTGTCTTGAGCGGGTCGAGGCTCTGGGAGAATGATGACCTGTCATCCAGAAGGGAAGGGAATAAAAGGCATTGCCAATTTTAGCATTTGAACAAAGAATGGATATGAGAAGTTGTAAGTGGAAATGTTGTGGGTCTTGGCTTGTCATCACATCAGGGGAAATGTGTTCAGGAAAAAAATACAATCTTTAGGTTATTCTGGATGCCCCATTCAAGGAATGGTCACCCAGAAGTGAAAATTATGTTGTTATTTACTCACCCTCATGATGTTCAAAACTCGTATTCTTTCTTCAGGGTGTGGAACACAAAATATCAATTTCTCAAAAATTAACTTGTCATTTTTTCCATGCATTTAGAAATAAAAGGGACTGAAGTATGTTCAAAAGGCTTCAAAAATGATACAAAATCATGAAAGGTGTTACAAATCAGTTCTTAAGGATCACTGAAGCACTAAGTATTCATTAATAAATTAACTTGAACATTTGAACTATTTATTGAAAAGATCTGATTCGTTCACAAAGGGGCAACAGTAATGACAAGACTTAAAGACCTCAGACTAATATGTAGGCTATTACTTTTATGAAACTTGTCCACATTAGTAAGAATAACATAAAAAGGGCCTGCAAAATTCAGAAGAAAAAAAAATCTAAACAACATTGTGAAGTAAATAATGATGAAATTAAATGTTTTATGATCAGTGCCGTAATGAACAATGATCATAAGTCATAACCCTTTCATATTAACAGAACAGCTATCCAAATCAACTTATTTCAACTCAAAATGCAGTCTACTGCATGTATAGCCTATTTCTAAATATGGCCAAACCTGGTATTTTTGCGCTCTTTCACCCTCTCGTGTTTAAAAGTCGTGTAAAACACTCCTGTGTACGCTCATGTCAGGTGCTGCTCAATACTTGTTCGAGGTTAGGTCATCCTGCGTGACTTAAACCAGTAATTTCCCTCAGTTCGTGGGATGCCAGTCTAATGACACCCGTAGAAATAACACCAACATCAGAGGACTCTCGAGCACGTGCGCGCTTCATCATCGCGCTCTGGAATATTAGCGCGCGCGCCCTTTCCAAACAAACTCAAATTCAGAACGACGAAACGTTTGCTCGTTGCCTGTAAAAACTGCAGTGTTGAGCTCCCGCTTAGAACGTGAGCGAATGTTGAGGATAGGAGAGTTTAGAGTTTAGATTCATAACTCGCAGGAGAATTATTCTCATAAAAAAATCTGACAGCACTAGTTAAGTACAAAAACCTGGATGAAAAAAACTCTATTTGGAAAAAAGTGCTTCAAGGATAAACTATTCCACACGTCTGCTCGTTGAGTAACGTTACATGTTGGAAGGTTTTCCATCTCCTAAAACTTTTAAAGGTTTATTTATTAACCAGTAACCGAAGATGTAGGTGCATCTCTCGAGATAAATAACTGGTAAGTCTGTATAATCTCCTATAATCTTAGAAAGAAAAGTTTTTTTAGTATAATTCTAATTAACACATACATAACTTTACTGATTTCTTCGTTACCTAAATGTTACCATGGTAAGTCGTTGTAATATATGATCATTATTTTTCATACGAAAGTAGGGACTAATGCCAAACCACCAAACGACTTAAAACTAAGGCATGTATATTTTGGTATTTTCGTAAATTAGTCTGCTTTAATTCAGGATATAGCGTTGCCGTCAGAGAGCGTTGATTAATACAGCCTACTTATGATAACATTAAAAAAACAACAACAACCGATGACACCAAATGTTATTCAATAGCTTAATAGTCTCTACTAATAGCTTATTAGTTTAAATAAGTTATTCTAGTAAATAAGAAAACATAATTATTGCAAAATAGTCACTGATAATATTATATATATATATATATATATATATATATATATATATATATAGATAGATAGATAGATAGATAGATAGATAGATAGACTGATATTTTATTATTTATTTAAATATGACCTAATGCACTGTAGTATTGGCACAAAAACCTGAACATTTCTACACCTTCACAGGCTAAAACCACATCCATGTGTCCTTCAGATTCAGAACTGTTTGTATGATACAATCCACCATATCTTTGTTATAAAAAAATAAATCTTAAATTAGCCTAAACTGGTATGACAGTCTCTCAAACGTGTCTTTATGCTGGTTTCATACTGCTTAGACCATCTTAAACTACCCAAGACAAGATTAAACTAGCTGAAACAATTTACACTTTTTACTCACTGCTGTCAAGTCATATGATATGTTCTTTGATCCGTTTTGTTTCTATTTGTTATCAGATCCGACAAGAATCTTAATGTGGTGGATTCCTTTTCCATCTTTCTCACTGGAAGGTGCTCATAGACGCCATCTGCTGTTGAAAAACAGAGCGTGAGGAAAATGGATGACGAGTTTGAACCTGGAATGAATGATGTTATAGTTAGTTATTATAACCACTCGGGCAAGTGGGGAAGACCAAAAAGCACCGGTACATGCAAGACAGCCTTCCTCATTTTTATCTGCGCTCTGATCGTGTTGGAGAACATCACTGTACTACTGGCACTATGGCGCAACAAGCGTTTCCACAGCCGCATGTACTTTCTCATTGGCAATCTGGCACTTTCGGACTTGTTAGCTGGAGTGGCGTACATGGTTAACATCTTCACCTCTGGCCGCAATACGTTTTTCCTCAGTCCTGGCCAGTGGCTGCTGCGAGAGGGGAGCATGTTTGTGGCACTTAGCGCTTCCACCTTCAGCTTGCTCGCTATTGGGATCGAGCGCCACATGACAATGGTTCGTTTACGGCCGTGTGAGACTGCAGGAAGGGGGAGGTTGCTAGCTCTCCTGGGAGCCTGCTGGGCTGTTTCGGTCCTGCTGAGTATCTTGCCCAGTCTCGGCTGGAACTGTTTGGGCCGAGTCCACACCTGCTCCACTGTCCTACCACTGTACGACAAGAGTTACATAGCCTTCTGCATTAGCATCTTCACAGCCCTACTAGCAGCAATCGTAGTGCTATACGTGCGCATCTACCTGCTTGTGACGTCCAGCGGCCGTAGAGTGAGTTCCCGGCCGTCGGATCACTCACTCGCACTTTTGCGCACGGTAGTAATAGTACTAGGGATTTTTGTGGCCTGTTGGGCTCCCCTTTTTGTGCTGCTGCTGCTGGATGTGGGATGCAGTCCGGAGCGGTGCCCGGTTCTCTACAAAGTGGACTGGTTCATCGCTCTGGCCGTGCTCAACTCTGCCCTCAACCCGCTCATCTACACGCTTTCCAGCCGTGAGATGCGGGCCGCCTTCTTCCGTGTGCTGTGCTGCTGTTGCTGTCCAATCCAGCTGGACTCCATGCCCACGGTGACAGGGGCGGCACTTCCGAGAATAATCATTCCCACTGCAGAGAACAGCAAATCGAGTATGGCCAGGGTGGGAAGTGGTGGAGCAAAGTTCTCCCTGATGCGAAGTAAAGTTCCCACCCCGTCAAACTCCCACCATCAGCATGGGGACACGTCGCCACCAGCTGTCACACACGCCTCAGGGCCAGGTGACCTACTGTCTGTGGTGCTGGTTAAAGCTGGGGCGCTTCCTTCTTTGGGGAAGTTTTGAAATTGATACTACGGAGGTCAGCACAAAAGAGCGGGATCTTGTTATTTCCCCAAGATGTTTGACTGTTCTTCAGCTCTCTGAGGATTACAAAACCTGGATTCACTTTAATACAAAAGGCATCCACTGATGATGAGATTTCAAAGGGACAACAAACTCAAAGTGCGACTGAACAAATGCTGACCAAAGGACACACAAACTGAATTTACTTCTACATCTATTAATATTTATGAAACTGAACATGTGTTTTGAGCACATAAAATAGAGCCACTACAGAATGTAATCACTTGAAAAGCTTAGGTGTGCAATTTTTTTTATCAAGATAATCCAATTTGCACTTCGCGTGTAGGAAAACACCTTAACAGTATTATATGCATTATTATAATTCTCTGTATGACTTACTTTTAACATTTTCCCACAGTTTATTATTAGACAAAAACATTTTGAATAGTTTGCTATTCTTACCTATCACACAAGCTAGATGTAATAATAATTTGTATACACAAATTATGAGAGAGTGTTTTAAAGAAGACAGTGGATGGTTATGGTTGATATTCTGTGGAACGGTTTACATGGCAGAATGTAAGATTAGGTGGTTGCATTGTGAATGTGAAATTTAGATTGTTTTGCTCAATAGTACTTACTAACTGACATAATACTAACTAAATTTAAAGAGTGATATGTTAGTGTGAAGAAAAATAGGCATCTTATGTTAAGATTGCCTTATCTGTGCTGCTTTTATTTGCATGTATACACTAGAGGGAGCTGTCACATCACATTGAAATGGACTGCATAAACAGCGCAATAATGAAAGCAATGCACAGATCTTTTGTCTATGATTGGGGACCGAGCTTTATAATTTAGTCACTTGATACATGCATCATAGTAGCCTCATAATAAATGGTTTTGCCTGTGAAAAATCATGATCAATGGCACCAATCTTTGAGTCATACAGTAGTAAAAACAAACCACAGCTGTGCATACATGTGCTAGTTCAGATCATTATGGGCATCTCTCTTAAAGGGATATTGTCGGTTCAGTATTGTTAATATATAAAGAAATTGTTGGATAATGTTAAATTCAGTTGACTGCAATTTTGAGCAAATCTCTGGGTTACAATGAGCCACTTAAATTTGAGGAATTGGTCTAATCTGAAAACGTCAAAATACTAAGGATTTCTACAGCATTGCCACAGGACATAAACAATATGCATGTTAACATGAATTGAGTGTAGAAATTCTTTCTCGGTAATTAACATTATGCCATAATTGCTGTTATTTGAGCTCAACTACTCCACCAGGAATATTCCCTTAATTCTAACAGTCAGTTATGTTAGTCATACTTGATGTAATTAGATAAAAGGCAGGAATTGCTTAGTCATACTGCTTCTTGCATTGTTTGAACAAAAAAAGAGAGATTCATCATGGGTTTTTGTTCATGTTGAGTATATTGCGAGAACAAGTGACATTTTGTTGAAGAAATGGTATTTATAGCATCTGACAAGTGTGACTTTCAAGTAATTTACCATCCTAAGCTAATCTTTGCAGCCAGGTTGAGGGTAAAAATAGAATGTTAAACAAATCGAACTCATTTACAAGGCCTTAAGCGGTTTCCTAGGTAAAATCATGTCTGCTGGCATCCCGTAGCTAAAAATGCAAAGACATTCAGTATCACAGAATTCATTTGTCAAGATATTACACACCAAATGATTGAAGTGCCATGAAGAATCAACATCAACAAACAATGACGGCTAAAGCATTATGTGCAATGTGTGACCTTGAGCAAAAACACACAGCAACCCACATCGCATGACAACAAGCCTTATACAAAGTCTTTTAAATAAGCACACGCCACACAGAGGACATTAATCCTTTAAAGTGAGGCATTACACACTTGTAACACACAATATGCCTCTACACCTCATGTAATGAATGGCACTTTGCTACAATGGATCAAAGCGCAGACCACTGAGCTTTTGTGGATGGCCACCATTGAGAATATTCATTTGTCTATGTGCTTGTCAGAGCTGAGGGGAGTCTCTGTGGCTGAATACATCACACTGGCACATTGTCTGGCCCAGCACTCAGTGTGCACAATGCCTCCATCTGGACCAGCGACTCAGGATGTGCCAGTGCGAGAGCACGAAATTGATTTTCTCCCATTCAGAGACCATGGGTCACATTTAACAAGCTTTCAAGGGTTGACTGAGATAGAAGGTGTTTGTGTGTACGTGTGTTGCCTAGGAAATCAGTCGGGAACTAGACCTAGAGACCATAATGATGTGTTTGGTGCACTTCTGGTCAAGGTTTGGAAACCTTCCCATTAGTCCGGGATCTTGCTTACTAGCCTGGCGTAGACCAGTCATCATTAGCTAGAGCACTGGTCTGAAAAGGAAAGTTTACCCAAAAATGAAAATTTTGTCATATTTACTCACCCTCATGCTCTTCCAAACCTGTATGACATTCTTTCTTCTGGAGAACACAAAAGAAGAGATTTTGAAAAATGGTTTTGGTCCATACAATGAAAGTCAATGGGGTCCAAAACAACAGTGGATCTCTTTTTTCATACAGTATGCACAAAATATCTTCTTTTGTGTTACACAGTCGTACGTTATACAGGTTTGGAACAACACAAGATTGTGTAATTTGTCATTGAATTGGCCAAAATGATTGGTACCATTTGCTTGCATTAATTAGTATGAGGCAGGATCCAGAACCCTTGCCTCAAAACCAAATACTAATCCAAACTGGATATAAAAGCAGGGATACAGTGCTTCAATGCCAGACTTTGACAAGCTGTAGCACGACACAAGGCCAGTCATCTTGTCTGACATGACGAGTGCCAATGAAAGGGTGCCCAAATTATGTTATAGTCCTTCTTACAAAATAAAATCGACAAAATTGTGGAATACTAAAACATGGTTGTTCTTCACTGTCAGAAATAATGCAAAAAGTGTAGTTTTAGCTTGTCTTTGGGAAGTACCCACAAAGGTGCACCTTTGCAACTTATCTACCCTTACAGTATGCATATTAGTACTTTGAGAGGTAGGTAAAGCACAAAGGTGTTCGCTGAAGGGTACTGCCCCATTTATAAGCCAAACAAGATGTGTCCACTACTACTACATGGCCAGCTTCTTGAAGAGTTTAACTCCAATCCTAATCATATCACCTGAAGCTAATCAAGGTCTTCAGTATTGCTAAAAACTCCCAAGCAGATATGGTGGAGCTCGCAGAAGCAAAATTGTATACATGAGATCAAGGCACAATTCGTTTAACTTAATTAAATGTAATTTGCTGCCAGTGAGATCCTAAGGCATAAAGCTTGTATGACTTGATTAAAGGACTAGATTTTGCAAAAACCATTGCTCCTTTGAATTTACGAGCAAGTTCGGGTTAGGCATAGGGTTGGACCTTCGATTACTTGATAAGAATCTTGTCTCAAGACCAAGGATACTGAACCAGGAGCATTCCTGCTTGGCTTAATCACATCACACGAACACCTGAATTACTATCCTGAGACCTGGAATTCTGTGGATGATCTATCCTTAACCTCTTAAGTAGAGCCAAGGATACATTCAGTCCTCCCCCAGATCCACATCTTTTCCAATCCCTAACAATAGCCTTCAGCTGCAGCCGTATGCGAGCTGCATCTGACTGGGCTTTAGGAGATAAGCTCTCCAGAATGAGGTCTTTATTTGGGCCAGCTGCCCACAAGGGCGGAAGGAGAGTTCAAAGGTCAGATGTCAGTAAATTAACAGATGGTACAAGTTGCCAGTCCTCTCCGTAATGAAATCCAGATGACATGTCGCTCAAGTGCCGGTAACATGATAATGACGGCAGCTCTCGCAAACGCTGTTGATTTTATCCACCCATTGGTGCACATCTGGGCCCCCTTTTCACTGCGCGGCTTTTGTCGGAGCTTGCGGCTGAGAAATGCCTCTCTTTGTAAGGCCTAATTATTCCATGACTAGTAAGAGCCTAATTACCAGAGGAATTAGCACGGCGCTCATTGTGAGGAAGACGTCGTAGGGCTTTTGAGGTATTGACACGGTAGATGAGCTCCCCCTTTCAGCTCTTTAAATTTTGACCGATATCTGGTTACAGTCTAGCAGACACACCTGTCGAAACGGCTTTCACTCCAAGAGTGAGTGTGCGCCTGTTTTGTGGAATGTCTGAGCGAGATTAATGCGTTTGTCTCGGACAATGTGATACGAGGCACTCGAGACACACATGTGGACATGCCTGGATGTGTGTCAGAGCAGCTGGGAACAATCGGTACAAGTAGCCAATGCAGAAATCACTAGCATTGGATGCCATCCGTTTTAGGATCATGATTTTTTGGGCTTGATTTTTGGGCATCGAGATTGGTGTGGTTTGAGTGTGAAATTAGTCCTGGCTTCGCTCTGATCGCAGGTGTTTTTTTCAGTGAGCCCATCTGATAGATTATCATGTGCTGCCAAATATGCACTATATTGCGGCATAACCTAAATTTTGATAGACATCTTGAAGTACACCTAATAAAAATTTGATTTAAAAAATGCATCTCGCAAACAACCCTTATTTTCCCCTTTTTTATCTCACCATCTTCTGTAACAAAGTCAGAGGGATGAGTACCGATCTGAACCACCTTCTCCACTCGTCACACCAGTAATCATTCTCCGCCGTTTCATTTGGCAGTGTAATGAAAGCAATCCCAGAACGCTTCACTTCGGCAGAACAGAGATAATGAGGAAGCACACACATATGAACACACAGACATCGCTGCTTGATTTAGGAAGACTGTCTTCTGTGGGCCACAAAGGGAAAATCTAAATCTTCAGACTCATGCTTAACATTGTCTTCGCAATCTTTTTGTGCATGACACATGCTCCCAGGATAAAAAAACGCATCTAGTAAACATTAACGCATCTCTCTGTCAATCTAAACACCATCTTCTTTGTCTCTTGATAATAAACAATGTGAAACTATTAAAGTAATATACATGGCAAGCTACAGCAATTAAATTGACTGCTGGTGCTTGCTACAATATCAGTGTCTACTGCAAATACTAAGGTTTAAGTATTTGTGTAATCTGTAGTTACTACTGTACCTGCTAGTTACTTTAAGTGATCTAATTTTTGAGTGTATAATATTATCAAGACTATGGGGTGGACTCTTTTGGATTAGGTCAGTATGCAACAAACCAACAACCACCTAGAACTCCCTATTAGGAACCAACTACCCAGAATTTCCTCAGAACCACCCAGAACTCTAACAACTATTCATAACATTGCCACAGCCCCCATAGCAACCACCCAACTACCTAAAACACTCTAGTTGGCACTAAGAACACCCTAGCAACTGCCTAGAACACCCAATCATCCACACAGAACATCCTAGTAACCATTCAGAACACCCTAAGAACAAGATGGTTTTTCAATGACAAAAGTAAAAATACATTTAAAAGTATCTGAAATTGTCACCAACTGACATGAAATGCAGTTTGAAGCATCTGTTGTTTACAACTAGCGTTCTCTTTAGAACGTTTATTATACAACACATATAAATCAGTTTAAAACAGCAGCTACAGAAACACATTTTTAAACATTGTACTGTACCGGTGACCTAATATACCAATTACACCACATCATTGACTTCATCAGTTAGATTCAGCTACTTTCCTCAACATAAGTTGCCAACATGCACTTGATCTATGACCAGCCACAGTGACAAAGTCTAACAAAGACAATGTAGGAACTAAAAGGGCTTTCTGAGGACTACTGTCTTGAATGGACCAAACATTTGTGCATGGTCTCAAGGGCCTTACTAGAAACAAAAGGCTTTACAAACTTTAAAGAGCAGGTAGTCATAAATGGCCATGTGGAAATGTCTTTAACAGCAGCTATAAAAATAAAGAGGCCGTCTGCTCTTCCTAAGAGGCTGCTAATCGATCAGTAATCATTAGTGGTGGCTATTCCAGATGACTCTACAAGCAACAGGTCTTGCTGCCAGCAGTTTGGTATAGTTCACAGAACGGTCATTCGGTGAGATGAAAACGGTGTTATTTACAAGAATGTGAAATAGCATGTGAATAGATCTATTTGATCTTACATGTCCAGTTTATAAGTTGATGTCCTTAACCAGATGGTGTTGTAAAATCAAAAACATAAGGGACCAAAAAGTTTGTGTACATTGTTGCTGATTTTGTGCAATGTTCATCCAAGAACTCTTCATTCCCAATGGAATATCCCTTGGCTGTATGTTTCCACCCACAGCAATGAGGACTGCAGTCCTCTGACCCATCAGAGTGTCTGAACTAGCACAGGGAAGAGCAAGGACAAGTGTTCGGCTCCTTTGATGGGGAGTTTGTGTGTGGTGTAATAGTGGATCACTTCAGGGATGGTGTCGAATGGAGGGCTGTTCTGGCCCAGGATATAGCGGCCATCTTTGGACTGGCTGAACTTCATGTGCATGAATCCCTGGCAGCTCCTGAAAAAGAACGTGCAAAACTGCCATTAATCTTCAGGCGAGTTGGGCAACAAAATAAGCTTGAAAATGCTTCCCTCAAAACAAAACAACAAACTTTATTCTCTTCTGCAAAACTCACAAATGAATTATGCCTGTAAATCAAATAAATGCTTTCCCCAAAAATAAAAGAAAAAAATAACTGTACTCTGTTATATGAAATGAAAATAATAAAATAAATTAAAAAAACGTGCTTTGCTCGCTTTGTTCTATGACATGCAAGAACAATAAGCCTGAATAATCAAATAAATGCTTCCACAAAATCTAATATTACATTTTTAAATACTTTGCTCTATGAAATATATAATAAACCTGCTTTCCTGCAAATTAATAAAATGAAAATACTCTGCTCTGTTCTATGAAAAACAACAACCACCAAGTTTTACAAAAAAAAAATATATATATTTTTTAAATATAGTAATAGTATGATACCATGCCATTATTGTGGTAATTTACAGGACTATTAAATATAAATATGACCAGGCAATCAAACAGCACCTTAGCATTATACCATCATTGAACAAGAGTGCTGGCATGCTACTTTTTTATTTTTTAATTTTCTTAGGAAATAAAGATCTGTAAAAGAGATGGCAACAAACTAACCACAGATACATTCCGATCATTTCATCATGACTTGACAGCTTTAGTATAACCTGATCCCTGGGTGGGGTTGTGAATCTGGTATTTGGGTCAGCACTGAACAAAAGATTACTAGTGATAAATAGGACAATCTGAGTGATGATGTCAAAGAATATCATAACTTCAGCATGGCCTGGTGTGAATATTATTCTCGAGCTCCCCTTTAAGACGGCTCAGTCCAAAAGGCTGGATTTCTATGTATAGAAACAGGAATTCATTTGTTAGTTTGAAGATGTCATACTAACAGCATTCACCTTAATAAGTTTGAATGAAAACACATTCCCGAGAGCATCTTTCTCACTCCTTTCAAACTCAAACGAATGTTAAAGTGGTGCATTAAAATTCAAGACTTAAAGTGTTCAAGGAGCATGTCATCTCCAACAAGGTATTATCTGCCAGGTACGTGATGAACAGAGTCACTTATAGGCAGATCTCGGCTCAAAATAAAGCCTGTGAATCTCACTGGCGGCTCGTTCAAAGCTCTCGACGTTGAGCCGCTGTCACTTTGATTTGGTTCAGACCTCTGAGGCTGTATGCTTCCCACATTATGACATCAGACAGCGTCATTCATTCATTCCCACTGCTGTCGTGTGACTGCGGCTGGAATCAGGCTTTTAAAAATTCGATTTCATGTGAACAAAGTCTCAGCATGTTTGTGAACGTGTTCTGGAGTGTTCTTGCCTGTGACTTATAAAGTGTGCTTGCAATACTAGGCGTGTGTGATTACGGAGCGTGTTCAGGTGTGCGAAAGCCTTCCCGCTTGTGCCTGCGGCTTTTTGCAGGTCATTCATATTCATTAACACCACCAGGAGAAGCTTTGTGAACTGGAGAGCTGTTCACCTGCCTGATAACAGCTCGGGAAGAATAAAAGAAAACGACGAAAGAGGAGTGGGATCAGGGGTTCTGGATCAAGAGATTTGACCAGATAAGCACAATCGCTCGAGCTGATAGCCTATCGAAAAACACATCAGTGTGCAAATGAGACAGCGCCGTTTTGTCCAAGGAGGCAAGGGAGAAAAAATTCAATCAAAAACACAATCATGAGAAAATATATTATAATTATGAGAAATATATTATATTATGTAAAAATAATAATAAATAATAAAGGTCAGATATAAATATTTTAAATGCACATTGTAATGATATTTAATTACAATTGATATAATATTATAATTGTAATGTATACATTCATAAAATAGTTGGAAATATATTTATTATATAACATATTATATTTTATTATATAAAATAAATGAAATAGATGTAAGATTGCAAAATATAATTAAAAACATTATATAACATTATATTATTTTCTTTGAAAAGATTGACTCTACTGATGGGTGAAAAAAGAAAAATTGTAGGTCAGAATGAAGAACAAAAACAGCTAAGATACAGACAACTAGACACAAATGAAGCAAAACACACGGCGATTAGCTGAAATGGGGTAATGGGGATGAGATTTGCTCACTTCATTTAATGGTAATGGAGGGAATGGAGAAATAAAATGTTGCTATGGTGGATGGAGGAAGAGGTGCAGTGCTGTACCTCAGAGAGAGAGAGAAGTCCAAGCGGCTGGTCTCGCTGTTTCGTACCAAATAACTGCACTCCTTACAGAGGGTCAGCAGAGACTCGGCCTCAGAGCGCGAGAGAGCGCCGTGATACCATCTGAAAGACAGCATGCATGCAAAGAGGTCAGCAAATCATAACAGAAGTCATTAACCTATAAATGTGTTATAAATACAGTACTAAAAACAGTTCATTTAATTCTAAAACGGTTTAAACATATTAAATCACACTTCAAATGTGTTGAATGTGACACCTGTAAACATTTTACGAGTGAGTGAGTGTGTGTTCGTGACTGTCGTGGCATGTTCCCCTGTGAGACCCCAGCTGCTGTTTGATGTGTCTGGGGAATTTTGTATCCTGAACAGCTGACTAATTTGCAGCAATATTTTGGACACACTTGACTGCGCTTTCTAATAGCTTAACCATGCACACCACCCCCATAAACCATATTCTCATATCCCTAAAATAACACTCTAGGCTGACGGTCCCAAAGGAACAAGCCATCGCAGTGAGACCATCAAGTGCCTTGAAAAAAATAAAAAATTCTGTTACCATTACCTCCCCCTCATGTCATTCCAAACTTGTATGATTTTTTCTTTTGTCTGTGAAACACAAAATGAAAAAAATTCTTGATGTTTTGGACCCCATTGACTTCAACTGTACAGTTGCAACATTCTTCAAAATATCTTCTTTTGCATTTCACAGAAAGAAAGTACATTCAGGTTTGGCACAACATGAGGGTGAATAACTGATGACAGAATTTCAATGTAGAAGCCACAAGATGCATTATGGGATAGCATTGTAATTGTGGTATTCCTAGCTCTGCAGTCTCCGTTCCTCTCTTAATTTTTTCTTCAAACCTCTAATTGTTTGTGGTGCTCGTTGGACGTACACTTGTTTCTCCAGGGGCAGGGTGGGATCCACTCTCTCTCCGATCATGGAATGAGGATCGCTGGGCTTGCGTAGCTTCATGCTGCCTGTGGTTGGCAGAGGCCTGGAACACCTCAGGCGCTCTGTGGGAGAACAGGAACGGTCCCACTCAGCACCTTCAAACTGCACTGCATGGGCACAGTGAGAGAGAAAAAGACTTAATTCAATGTCAACAGCAGTAGAAAAGTGACTGAAAAAGTTGTTTGAAACAAAAAGTGTAATAACTAGGAATGACATGACTAAACAATAAAACTCGATCATGAAGATCTCAGATTTTGGGTTCACATGATGAATGGTTTGTGGCATAATGTGAATAAATCTTATTGCATGGGGTTGTGCCACCTATCGTGAAGTGTCATCAGTCGAAAATCCGGTTTCATAAACCTGATATTCATTAGATATGTTTGTCACATCATGCCTGGTTAGGACAGTAAACATAGCAGGAGGAGTCTAAACCAGAACAGCAAAGAGTAAAAAAACAGGAGGGTTGTAGGAAATAAACGTGGCACATTTGTAACAGATTATTTGAGTTAAGAGCCAAATAATATAATGTGAAAAAGACTGCTGATCTAGAGAAGGGGTGAAATCAAGTATCAATCCGAGTGTGAAAACTAGAGATGCACAAGTTTTCAGCACATTATCGATTATCAACTGAAATTTTTAATGTATTGGTAGATTTATCGGTAGATATCGGTAATTTTATAGGTAATTCTACATGCATTTTTTACATTTAGATTATCGTTGTCATCCCTAATTCAACTGTGCTGTCAAGTGTGGACACTAGGGATGCACAATTTATCTGTACCTAATTGGTTATCTGCCAGTATTTTTTTATTTATCGGTAGGGTAGATGTTTAATTCTACATACTCATTTCTTGTGTTTTTGCATTTAGTAGGGATGCACTATATTATCAGAACGTTATCTGAATCGGCCGATAAAGGCATAAAATATAAACATCGACCTGATATGAAAAATTATGCTGATATGCCTTGCCGGTATAATGAATAACGTGCTCAAAGTGTGCTAGCGATAAGATTACATCAGCAGTGTGGTCATTCTTAAAGAAAACCTTTGCCTGAATGATGATTAGATTCACTTAATTTTGATTCACCGCATTTAATCTGAGAATGCAAGTACAGAATGACTGTCAGTTGTGCAATAGAGTAAACAGTTACTAGCACTTCCAGCAGCAGCAGCATTATAATTATTATTATAATTACAATATCTGGCATTTATTGGTGATCACCTATTGCCTTATCTGTATCGGCTAGTGTTATTTTAGTATCATTTATTTATATTATGATATTTATTGATATTTTCAATTAGCTTATTTTTATATTTTCAAACTTTATTTAAATCTTAGCATACGTTTTAGTAATTTGAATTGTATTTGTCATTTATATCGTTTTTGTATTTTAATATTTCTATTAAGCTTAATAATTTATTTCATTTTAGTTTTATTAATATTGTTACACCTTAACTTTACTTCACTTCTGTTTTAATTTTCATTTAAGTTAGACAATTTCATCTGATATTTATATCTGTTTACGTATAACCGTTTTATTTCAGTTAACGAAAATAATTTTTTCGTTACATTTATGAACTTTTTATGCCTTTTTTTAAATGAGACCGATGGAGAGCTGACAGTAAAGCATTGGGTGGAGAGAGGGGAGAGGGATCGGAAAAGGACCTCGAGATGGGAATCAAACTCAGGAATTCATGTCGATGCACTATCCACAAAGCTGTCGGCACTGACAACGAAAACTACTATCAGTTAACAATAACAACACTGATATCGGCTCGAATTGTAATATGGTGTCATCCCTTGTGAAAACATAACTAGAAGGCAGAACTGACCTCATGCAGTCATCACATGCTACTGTGATGAGAGAGCAGCACTGAGTGGGAGTGATTTAAATCATATGGGAAGCAAACGGGAGTCTTCTAGCAAAATAGTGAATCAGCAAGCTCGACAGATACAGGGCACTGGAGGGGTAGCAGTAGGGAGAAGGGGTCAAAGTTCACCTTGCTCGCCACAGATGAGCTCCTCCTCCAGCTGTCCGACCGGAGGAGGCCATGGCAGCTCAGTCAGATCTTTCATATCTATGTCGGCACAGAGCGAGAGAGCGATGAAGACAATGCAATACAGAAGGAGAATGGTGAGAAACAGTGATAACTGAGAAAAGAAAGACAATCCACTGATGTCAGTGTTCACACATTGCTAATCCGGCAGGAAATGCAATGTGAGAGCTGACTCAACATCTAATTACCATCTCAATCCTATAAATCTCATTACCAACACATATATACACACTCAAACAGGAGCCATTGTGATGTATTAAAGCTAGAGATGCACATTTCGCTGCTTTTGAATTCCAATACTTTCAGAATAAGTACTGAATTCCATTAAGAATTTAATTGATGTTGTATGTTCTACTAAACAACTAAAGGTCTGGTCCAAAATTAATCTTATTCTCAGATTATTTTAGGAATTGGTTTTAATTAACTATCTATTTGTCAAACTAGAATGGGTTAAAACTTCAAAAAGTGAAATTATCGCCCAAAAACTTGCATTTGGCCATCCCAATCATCTCAATTCCCACACTTACATGGGGTGTCTTGTAACACATACAAGCACATCACACTCTCAAACAGGATTACAAGATGAAGGATAGGCCAAAGGGGAGGTTTGTGACATCTTTATAAACAGACCACCATCCGACACCTCCACCCCCTTCATCGCGACCTCTCAAAAAGAACACGACGGGGTGATGTTTGGAAAAAGAAACAGGCGGGCCCATACTTCCCCCCACTGACTGGTGAATTATTGAAGACAGAATGTCACAGACTCTTTCACCCTGCTCCCTGTGCATTATTGATGCCTGGCGCGGTTCAATGGTCCCATCTGGAGAACCAGAATCAGAGAGTGGGCCCGCTAATCATCCTTCAAACCCGGCAAACCCTCTATATATAATCTGCCTAATTCCACCAATAATGCAGATGATTTCACATATAATCCAGTGTCATTTTTAATAAACCAACTAAAGTGAATAACCATGCAGATATACTATACTACACACCTCTGGACTGGAAAGAAATTATGATATGGATGATAATGATACTCTATGAACCTACAGGTGCACATGCACAGCCATCCACTCTGGCTTGAGACATTGATGGCCCTTAACTGTAATGCTCTACATTAACCGTCCCCTCACTTCTGCAGTTCCAGCATGCCTGTCAGACACAGTCAGGCTGATAAAGGGCAGTGCATCAGTGTCTGTTAGTGGGTCTGCAAAAAAAATAACTCACACCAAAGAGTGCCAGCCACTCGCCACAAAGGTCATCTCTGGGCTACGATACATCATGCTGGGACAGATGGCCACACCATTCGTACATCATTACTACTAAAGCACAAAGCTACAGAGAAATGCATCTCTGGCTAGAAATGTGCAGAGATGGCAGATTACTCTAAGTGTGAGAGCCCATCTGGAATAATGAAAGCCTCATTTGAGCATGTAATAAAAAGAAACGATATTACATCACTGAAAACCTGTGATTAAGCCTCAATTTGCACAATAAATGTTATTACCGAAGGTCCAAACAAACTCGCGTTTTATGCTTTGGTAGCATTTTAAGTTAGCTGTAAAACCTCATCTGGAGGATTTGTTTTCTTGGTGTCTGGATTCAATTAACACATTGTGGCATCTAACATGCACATATTTTATTGTTAATGTGACAATTAAAGGGACAATAAGTAACTTTTTAGGTATTTTATTATCTAAAATCAATATTTTTATTCATAAATATGCCCTCAATGGTGTACAAATACCTATGCCAATGTTTAAACTAATCCTCGTAAATGAGGAATTTATTATCTTTATATACATGGGAAGGGTAGGTCGACGGAGGCTTCCATGTAGTTCCGCCATCTTGCAAAACTATAATAGCAGAGAGGGACAAAAAGTACTAAGCCAACGCGTTTTCGGTCAGAGCCAGAAACGCAGGTGCAGAGCAGTGAGAGGCGCTTGAAACTGCACCGGCAAGTTTAAAAGTCTGGATTGCATTCTTATTATGGACCATACATATGCCACGCCACAGGAGAATAAAACATCGTCGCCAAAACGAAGTGCTATTAGAAGACATCCTGTCAAAGCTTTTTGGTACATAGCGCCTACCGTAGATGCAACGCGCATTTGAAAAAGCAAGGCGCTGGAGAGCAAAATTAGTTTGAATGCAAAATACAATTTCACCACTAGATGGGAGTAATTCCTACTTACAGTCCCTTTAAGGCTGGGAGATACAGCTAAGTAAATCTCAATATTTTGCAGCCATTTTACAATATTAAAAATATATCTTGATCATCACAATAAATACCTAATTACAAAGTGTTTTTATATTGATTTTCACTAAAGTAACAAAAAAAGAATACTTAGTCTTGTCTGCATATTACATTATGCATATAAAAGTATATTATATATACTTTTTATTTTATATATACTTTTTATTGCATCATTTATATTGTTGATTCATTTCACCTGGTCACCAAAGTCATTGTGAATATCATAAATATTTTATTTATATTTACCGCACATACACTGTACTACTAATGGTCACAATGACAAATAAAGTTAACGTGCTATTTACCTCAATTATTGTTCTCGTAATTACCGGAAAACAGTACTAAGAAGATCCCATTTCTCCCCTTTCATTACATTCATCCTTTTACGCTCCACTGTCTGAGCTTTTTATCTTCTGTAAACCACTTACCGCCCTCTTTCCTCTCTCGCTTTCATTTTTCCTCCTAAGTGAGATGATATTCCCTCATCCACCCCCACCCCCCACCCCCACCCCACATGTATTTCTCCCTCTCCTGCCTCAGTGTACTTGCACGAGAGCGAATTACCAGGACATGCCTTTTCATTACTGTCACAAAGAGAAAAAGAGAGAGAAATAGAGGGAAATAAATTGATATAGGAGCCATTCTCGTTTCCCTCTGACTTGCTTACAGTGGTTTGACAGACCCAGGACAAGCAAGCCTCCACTTTCTCTCTCTATTTCACTCACAGCAACCATGTACCCTCAGCAGCCCTTCCAGCCAAACCAAATCCTCCACACAACTGATCCAGTGGCACTTCGGTTTGGGCCAAAGCCCTCCAAGAAAAGTGTGCAAGAAGTTTTAAAGGGGACACGTTCAGAAATACATCTATTATACATCCACTTAAAGATTTCATGCACAATCCTTCATTCTGTGACTCCTTTAAACCCCGAAACCAAGTCAAGAACACATACAAGCCTTGATGGACAAAATGATGGACAGCTACACCAGAGTTCAAATCCTCTATTAGTGTGACTGGATGATCTACAGTCGGTGGTGCATTGCTGAATGCATCTCTGCGGTTGATTAGTGTGGTAATGAGTGTAGAGAGGCTTGAGGGACGTGCTGGGCTGCCGTGTGGCTTAAGTGATTGTGGTAATTGAGTGGATAGTGACAGCTTTGCAATGGCCTAATTAAGACTCACTGGACAGGGGCCAAGATTTTACCATCATAGTCACACTTTTAACAACCGAACCGAGATGGAAAATGGAGTAGAAATTCAAATAAAACTAAACCATCTGTTGTGAAGGCATGTCATCATATAAGCAAAGGAGTCTGGGACATGTTTTATACAACATTACACTGAAAGATAGCACTAAAAAGCATTGCAAACAGCTGTGAAATTTTTATTTTTTCCCTGAGTGGCACTTACGTTAGTAGGTTTTGCTACTATACTTTAAAGACTACATGGTAATGACCACTGTTGTGATTGGCTAACTGCTTAGAATGTGAAACAAATTAATTTTATTTTTTCCCTGAGGGAATGTTGCTAAGCTAATAACCCAATACTTTTGAAAACGTGACTATCACACAAATTTTGGATAAAATAGTCTGTTTTTAAATTAAATTAAACTACTACGTTTTATTACAAAGCGAAAAATCACAGCATAGTCAAAATGTCTCTCAACAGATTTTTTATTTTCCCCCCACAACAAGTTCAATGCAAACTCCACCCTACAGCCAAATTGAAAGATTTCATTTGTCATGTCATTCAAAGTGCCAACTGCACAAGCACCAAACTCCTAACCCAACCTACATCTCAACATATATAATACAATGCCTTTATCACTGTGTAGAATAATATTAAGTATGTCTTATTCTGTGTGAGAAGCCACATCATCTTACTGAGGGATTTATTTCAAACACTTAACTGATGTTGTGAAATGAGTTTGGAGTAAAAACGTTATTAAATGTGGTATTTTAGCACACTTTCAGGTGGAGCAGCACTTACTACACAGAGCTGTAGTTCACTGAGAAGCTACCCAAACAGATTTCATAGCTAATGATTTCTTCGATTTCATAATCGCAAAATAATATCGCAATTTTTTTGCGTAACTTGTCAGTGAACTACGGCTCTGTGTAGTAAATGCTGCTCCATCTGAAAGCAGTGATGATGAATTACTGCTGATTACAGAACCAGCTTTACTAACAAAATGTGCATGACAATCACATTCGATTAATCGTGCAGCCCTAGTCTATATTTTCATCTTCACTGCGTTTCAGAAACGTTAACTGTAAACGCATGACACATAATCATTCGTGCAGGTACAATAATGCGCATGATGTTATTGTTTACACGGTCATCAAGGATACGCAGAGGCAGAGCAAATGTGGACAGCCATGTCATCAGCCAGAGTTGACTAATGAAATCTTGGGGGCAAATTATTGCCTTTCTGTGGAGAATACATACTGCTTTAGGGTACATTTACATGACAACGATGTGCTAAAAATGGAAACGTCTTTCCTTTGCATTTTTCACGTACAGACAACAATGTCAAAACAATCAGATTCACCAAAACAACTTAGAATGCTTTTTTTTTTTGCATGCCAGGCCAGTAGTTGGCGATGTCGCTTTGTAAACAAACACTACAAAAACATGTAATAAGCAAGCGCATGACATCACGATTTTCATAAATTCATGTTTTGAGTGGACAATGGTGTCATTTTCAAAAGATAGCATTTTCAGGCACCCAAAACACTGTTGTTGTGTAAATAAATGGCCAAAGCACATTTTAAGTTTTCAGCTTTTACCGTATTTTCAGGACTATAAGTCACACTTTTTTTTCATAGTTTGGCTGGTCCTGCGACTTATAGTGAGGTGTGACTTATTTATCAAAATTAATTTGACATGAACCGAGAGAAATGAACCAAGAAAAAACATTACCATCTACAGCCGCGAGAGGGCGCTCTATGACACTCATTGCTCCTGTAGCCTACACTGAGCAGCATAGAGCGCCCTCTCGCGGCTGTAGACAGTAATGTTTTCTCTTGGTTCTTGGTTCTAAATAAATGCGACTTATAGTCCAGTGCGACTTATATATGTTATTTTCCTCGTCATGACGTATTTTTGGACTGATGCGACTTAATAGTCCGAAAAATACGGTAGTTGAAAATTATATGATGTAAACGCCACTTTAGAATTTAGCCATATCACTTTGGCAAACAAAACAATGAAATTAATCTTTCACCTATATTAACTGAGCATCTGATTGGCTGAAGGTTTTGAGACGATCCAATCACAGCCCATTTCTCAAATTGAAAATGGCTGAATATGTGCTAAAGATTCTTTAATGAGTCCTTCAGTCTCTCTGTCCCCCTCAGCTCATCCCACTCTCAGTCCAGTCATCTTTTCCCCTCTGTTCTACCGAGTGTGATAATCACCACAGCTGGAGGGGTAGATGGGGGAGGTGGTGGATGGAGATGCCCCTGCACCCCTGCGGTGGTTAATCAGCCCGAGTGTGTCAGCACTACAGGAGGACAAACCTGTCCGAGCTGAAAGGGTGAGAGAGGGAGGGAGGTTGAAGGAGAGAGGAGGTGTCAGCGTGTGGCTGATTGCAGCCCTCCATTCGCAAGGCTATAGCCCCCTCCTCACCATCACCCCCATCTCTGTACACAAATCTCTTCACTCAGACCAAAACACACAAGTGCTTTAAGCATCGCTATTCAGTGGTGGAGCTGTGCAGCTACTAGAAAATGTCCAAAAACACAAATATTGGACAACTGAATAGTTGATCTTTACGAAAGACTCAATTTACAAAACACTGATTTCATTCATTATCCAGTCCACTATAAAACTGGCCTCAAAACAGTAGTATATTAAATAGATTCAACTTGAAACCCATAGGCACGTTTCCAAACTATTTAATCGTATCGATTTTAATTTGAACACGGGCCCCTTGCGCTCACTTTCGGTCTCTCAGCTAAAAATGCACAGTGCTTCTGCAGCAGTAAACCATTGCCATTTCGATGCTGGATAGTGCTTTGCTCATGGCACTGCTGACCACTGGTTCTGCTGTACTGAAGCTCAGACATGCTGAGAAAGGCCTTAATTAATGGGAAAAAAGTGTGTGTTTGTGTGTTGGAGGTGTGCATGGTGAGCCAGGCGGGGGATGATTTATTCCAGTGTCACCTTGACCCCTGACGCACAGATACAGCTCAATTAAACAGGATTGCCCCCACAGCACTGCTTTCATCTACTGCCCGTCAGTTCTGCACACACCAAGGGGCCACATTCACTGGATCTAGTAACATCCATATGAAGTGCTTTTCACCTTCCTCTGCCATCAAAAAGCAAAAATGTTAATGTCCTAAACTAAAATGGAGTTACATGAAGAATTGATTCCTACAGGCTGTTGTTTCTTCTGTGGTTCCTAATAGCAATTCTAGGCTTCTGTTTCCAAAACACTTTAAATCATTATCCAGAGATCTATAAATCTGGCCTCAAATCAGTGGTAGAACATGAAACAGAATCAACATGAAACCTTTTTTTTTTGAAACATTTGCAACCCTTTTACTTCCATAACGTGACATGTTTTCAAGTGAAATACGATATTCATTGATTTAATCAGATTGATTTTCCTTTGCACCTTTTTCTGCCATAGGCAATAATAAAAAATACTTTCCAACTTAATCCTTCAATTAAATCTTGCAGTTATATTGGATGAATCCATTGGGTGGTGTTGTGGAAATGTGCCATCCATATATTTAGTCATTTCTAGTAATATCTTAATTTTTTTCATTAATTTACTTATAAGTAACTTTTAGGATAAAAAAAAAAAAATTTATTCATCATTTAAGTAGTATTGAAAAGTAAAAATGTTATTTAAAAACAAAAGAATTAACAAATTAATGAATATATGTATTTATTATTTATGTACTTTTTAATAGTTCTTATTACTTCATTTTAAATTATGTAATTATTTTACATTAATTCTCTCATTTGTATTTGTTTGTTTATTCTTATATTTGTTAATTAAAAAAAAGTAAACCATATAAAAAACTAATACATTTAATAGTCAATGAAGACATGCTGCTTTTACGTTTTTAAATAAATATATAATTATTGTGCATATTTTGCTTAAATTTAATTGAAAAGAACATCAGTGAGGTAAATTAATTTTAAAAGCACTATATAACTCACAATAAGTAATAAACGTTTAAATGAGAAATTTAATGATAACTTTTGATGAAAAACTTAATAAAACCTGAGGAATAGACAACTTTAGTTTTTTTCCTTCTTCAGATTTTTAACACATAAAACCAAGCAAGTCAAAGCGGCTAGTCTGTCTACCTGCAAAAGCCTTGGAGATGTGTTCCTTCTTCCACTCCCACGGCTGATCGTATTCGTCTGCAGGCCTCTCGTCGTCCTGCGGCAGACTGCTCTCCCTCCCCTCCTCGGGCAGATCCTGCTGCCCTGGGACGCGCTCCTCATATGGGGTGTCATAGAGCTGGACCTCCCCTCTCCCCCAACCTCCTGCTCCACCCCCAGCTCTCCTCTGCAGCTCTGCAACACCAAATAAACCAGGTATAAACTTTCTTCAACCCTAATCGTGCTCCGTTCTCTTAAAAATAAAGGTGTTTCAAAAGGTCCAACATCTGGCTTTGTAAGATTACTGCCATAACACTGGGTTTGAAAGTTGAGTCAGGCATTTTCTAGAAGTTTCATTGTGTCATGTGTTCATTAAAATGGTGCAAGACAGTCCGCACTGTTAATCAAGACACAACAATAAATCGATATGTTCCCTTGGCTCCACAGCTGGGCTCCCTCGTCTGGGCCACATTAATTATGAAAATGTCTGGTAAAGAGTGGCGGGTTATGAATCTAAAGGAGAGGCAAATTGTGTTTGCACAGCTTGCCAATTTCATATGGGAGGGCTTAACAAAAAGAGAAAGGGATGCATGTGTGCACGTAGATCGAATCCAATCTCAAGGACTGGGGTCTCTCATCCCTCCTGATGGGCATTTTCATTTCCATTATCATGCCTCTCCAACAACAAGTGTTAAAAACAGGATGTCTGAATGACCTTCAAGTGCTTTTCAGCAAAAATAATAGTTGGTTAAAAGCTTATTTGAAAAGAACTGCAAATATGAAATGTACAGTAATATTATGCTTTAATTTTAGCACATGTTAGCTTGCTGAACTGTTTTTTTGAATCAGTAGATAAATATGGACTACAGCAGTATTAAAATTCTAGACTTCACCGATAAACCGATATTTTTGTCATTTAACAGATAACAGATTTCAAAATTCTAGAATATTTTGTTTAAATAAATCAAAAATAAAACACTAATAACTAAAATCAATCATTTTAAATACGACAAATGAACTGGGGCATCAGGGTTATTATTGTTAACTAAAACTAAAATAATCTAAAAACAATTACATTTATTTACTTAAACTAAATGAAAAGAGAAATTTTACCTTGGCAACTAGTTGAAATAAAATAAGTACCAGAATAACTAAAACTTAAACATATAAACTAATAAAATAAAAACAACTAAATTAGTAAAACGTTTAAATTCAAATTAAAATGAAAAACAAAAAATCTAATTCAAAATATTAATATTAACAAAATAAATACAAAATAACAATGTTCAGCTTCACAACATTATATACAGCATGGAAAACGGATATTCATTTTGCTAATGTTTACATTTAACTTAATTACATATATCCTAATTCATTATTTTTTAAGATATTAACTTAAATATTACAATTAAATATCTACTAAACGATACAATAAATGAAAATCATTTCCAATATCAGCTAATAATGGTACTGACAGGGCCTTGTGTAAATAGCACAAATAAATAAATACAACAAAGATAAAAATGAAACCATAATTAAGTTGTTCAAGTTTGAAGGTGTTTAGGTACCGAATAATCAAATGTAAAATAGCATTGCATAGTCTTCACTGTATAAATTAAAAGATAGATTAATTCTTGTTAAAACTACAAAGTAATTTAGTCAAGAGCAGCGAGTGATTTTGTCTCTTATATTTTCTTGGATTAATTAGCAAATTAGGCGCAGTCACTTGTCAAGAGACAAAACATCCAAAATTATGATGCACATCAAATTTCTTTCTCAACCGACAGTTTCGCCCAGACGGGTATTGCTACATAATTTTGTATGTTTTTGTCCGTTCAAGCATAAGAAGAGGCTAAAGTAGGTGTGCTAAATGGTAAATTACAAAGACATACATATATTAGTCATTTGAGCTTCATCGGCGAACAGCCTAGACATTAAAAATTATGATAAGTGAGAAACCAAACAGACCCGACGTGGGACGGACTGCCTGGAAAGGAACACTGGCATGGACGTGTGTTTCAGTAGCCCCTTTCACACTACACATTGGACCTGGAAAATTGCCGGAACATTGCCGGCTCGCATTCTGTGTGAACGCAAACACGTCCCAGGATTGATTCCGGGATTGATCCCAGTTTGGGGACCTAGTAACATTGCCGGGTTCAGTGCCGGAACAAGCTCTGTGTGAACAAAAGCCAGAACTAATACCATAAAGGGCGTGTCGTAATGATGATGCAAGTTATCGCACGACTCTTTTACCGGGTGTTTTGAATGCAGATCAATGTTTGCGACGAAAAAAAAAAAGTGCAAACTGTAATGAAGCAGAGATCAGGTCGTTCCTCACTTTCCGTGCTGAAGCTGAGATCGTTCACCAGCTTTAGTGAAAGTTAACGTGCCCACCGTTTTCGACTCGTACATTACACGTCACGCCCTAATGTCACGTGTCTCCACGGAACCTTCACGGGATGTGTGTGAAAGCACGCACATATTCCTGGTAATCACTGGCTGTGTGAAAGGGGCTAGTGAGAAAGAAAGAAAGAAAGAAAGAAAGCAGGACAGAGAAGAAGCCAGGCAGGCGTACTGTAACAAGAGAAAGACAAACTTCAACCTTCACACATCCTGCTCCTATTGGGCTCCTTAGCCGTCTCCATAGCGACAAAGAGGAGCCCCTGAGGAACAGACCCTGAGGTGGAGGGAGAGAGAGAGGTATGGGAGCGTGTGTTGATGGTAAGCGTTTGTGACGTGCAAGAAAGGGGCTGCTAGATTCCCCTGTACCTGAGAATTGATGGAGAATGAGAGAAGAGATTAACCTGTAGAGATGGATTGAAAATTAAATGAGCATTAAGGTGGATGCTGGGGTCCTATGGAGAGAAACTTCCTTGAAAATATCTAAGGAATGCGTAACATTTCAGCTCTGCTCCAAAACCTAGCAAGCTTGTCTACAGTCTATACTGGCTACCTTCTAAGTGTCCGTTCACATAGAACATGTTTTTTATATTCCACTGCAATGCTTTCTCATTGTTTTCTATGTAAACATGCACTAGATGAACATTGCGCTCAGAACCTTTGCAGCATCTTGCACGTGACACAATATCCTAATAACGTGACACTCAAGGTATTTTGTGTAAATGGCCCTTAAGTTAACATCTTAACTCAAATGGAGCATCACAAGCGATTGATCTGCAGTAGCTAAATAGCACTTCTCACATGAATTAGATCGGAGCCATGTTAGCACATCACTAAGCTAATGCTAGTCATGAAGCGCTAAGTAAAGAAAATACAAACCCCAAACAAACATCAGGTACAACAGTCAAGTTTTAATTATGTTGAACTATTTAACTAAAACTTTATTTTTATTATAAAAATATTTTGCTACAAGTTAGGCTATATTCAGAACCACAACATTATAATGTACAGTATGAAAAAAATATATTTATTTTGAAATCTGCTAAAGATTACAGTTAACAGTGCTATTCAATTATGAGTGCTCTTGAAGTTCAATATTAAGGGAGTGTTAGCTGACAGTAATGGTAATTTAAAATGTAAAAATTTAGGAAATCATCATCACTATTAAAATAAAGAACATTTGAGATATATATTATGTGTAATTTATGTTGTAGAATAAAGCAAAATGTGAAAGTCTACTCAGCTAAAACCCATAGGAAATTCCTGAGGGAACCCATAGTCAATTGGCCTTCCTGGCCAACAAACTGATATCATGACTAAGCAACTCCACACAAATTTGTTATTATTGTCATTTCTTTGGACTCCACTGGCATCTCCAATGCATTTTGGGCCTGCTTCAACTGCAAACGATACATGCAATGCTGCCTCAAGATTTGGCCAGGAGCTTTATAAAGCGGTAAAATGCTGGTGGCTACCTTTTGGAATGGTCTTTACGTACTGATGAAGTATTAAAATGCTGTCTATGTTTTGAAGCAGAGATAAAATCTCTCAAATCAAGTACGTGGCTGTCAATGGGAATAAAACAATGGAACAAATTGCATGAACGCAGAACTGTAATCTGTGAGACTCCAGGAGATAATCAGAAGTGAGTCACTGTCTCACGCACTAGATGACTGGGTACTGCCTGAGAAAGACACACGGACACTGCATTCTCTCCATTCGACTCAGAGGGGAAACCATGGGAACACACACGAAAAGAAACAGGACGAAGTCTGACTGACCACTTAACACTTTCTGGGCCTCGTAGGGCTCCATGTAGCCATTGTTTTCTGGAGTGATTTGGCTTTGGGTGGTTTCGGGACACGAGTCCAAACGAGCATCGAATGGGTCGGAGTAGTCGGTATCTCCCATAACTGGAGCTGAAGGGACCACCTGGAACAAGAACAAAGTCATGTGATGATCTTCACCCAGGAGAAGGAAGACAAGATTCCTTTTTATTCAGTGCAACAAATTGAAGATTATCTCAGTTTGCTGAGGGATGAATGAAGGGAAATCACTACACAGCATGTTAATCAGTTTTTGTCCTAACTGACTGCACTAAGCAGCAAATTAAAGTTACTAACTACTGACTAATTGTTCTTATGTAAATATATTTGGTCATGGGCTCGTGGTTGTGACATCATGATTTCTGAACGACAGGTGTTTGCAATTTATCTTCTTCTAGGGCTTTGCTTTTAATCTAAACGCATTCAAAATCATGATTTGGCTGTGCAATTACAGCATCGCAAAGGCTTTGTAAAATTTGCGATTTAGTTAAATAAATATTAGTGCTGTCATAATCAATTTATCGTATTCAAATAAAGGTTTGTGTTTACATAATATGTGTATGTAATGTGTATATTTATATGTATATATATAATAAATACACACACATACACAAGTATTTAAGAAATGTGTAATATATATTTATATTTATATATTAAAAAAAAACAAATATGAATATATAAATACACGCATGTATACACACACGTAAATATTTATTTAATATTTCCGTGTCAGTTTATATATATATATATATATATATATATATACACACACACACACAGCACATACAAACACATTTAAATATACACAGCACACACACATATATTGTGTAAACACAAACTTATTTTGCAGTAAGTTTTACTGTACATATTTATTATAAATATTACAATATAATTTTTTATTTCTTTAATATTTGTAGTTATAATAATAATAACAGAAATATTATTTTTGTTCCTTTAATACTCTTATTTTATTTTACATTTAAATATTTAATAATTACAAAAATAATAACTCTTCTTATTATAATTAATCTATAGTGATATTTATATACAAGCAAAAAATCGTTAGTGTTTTGCCGAATTGTACAGCCCTACAAAAAAGCTGAAAGTAAACCTGAAGCTTTAAAATATATAAACATAAAATATTCTATATAAAAAAATTCTATTAAGAGTTTTTCTCCAAATCTTGCAAACCTTGTGTCTTCACATACTTTCAGATTGTGTATATTTAGTAACTCCAGCACATACAGTACGGGACACCGAAAACCAGCAGACTCGCAAAGACATGCAGGAGGCAGTGGGCAAGTGTTGATGAGCATGTTAGGAGGTGTGTTTGTCTCCCATACCAGGCCCGGGAGGAAGCCCTCAATCAGCTGGCACTGGGACAATTACAAAGACGGCCATATGGTATCTCAAACAAGGCCTATAGCCAATGGCTCCATGTGGCACCATTCAGCCTGCAGACCACGGCACGCAACAATCTCCCGATTTCCCACCAGACAAATCGCCCAATTGTCTTGTTGTTCTTTAACAAGAATAGAAGGACAATAAATCTCAAATGTTCATTATGCTATAAAAACTTAATTAGGATTACGGTGGAAATTAATGAAGGTTAACAGGGAATGATGTGTAACAGTGCTCGCAAGACAATGCACTTAGAGGGTCGCCATTAAATGGGGATTTAAATCGATGGCGTGCCATTGACATGGCTGTTCCTCAAGCCCAACCAATCAGCTCGCTCATCACTGGTACTGATTACGATCAATGAGACTCCACTGAAGGCTGCTATCTGTCCGTGACCATGTGTGTGTGTGTGTGGATTCCTCCACTGTCTGCCAGTATCGAGTCTCTACTCAATGTCTGATCACAGGACGAACCTTTCTGACTCTTGTGAGTATTCTCGATGGGACTGCCCCATCCCCACCAGCCTAACTAAACTCCATGTATTATTCAACAGCTTTAGCTGTGGTGCATCAAGTGGGTTTGACACCTATGGTGCTCCGAGACATGAAATCTAATGCAGGGTTAACACAGGATTTACATGAAAGATTGGGTCACACCACAAATCACTTGTTTGACAGTTTGTTTTATTTATTTCATCACCTGATGGCTTCAGGTATTACCAAAAAGTCAGATCTATGAGGACTTAACGTTTTAAAACATATTAAGATATATAATATGTGTGTGTGTGTGTGTGTGTGTGTGTACATGTGTACACACATATACCCTAAACAAATGATCTAAGTAATGAATTAATTATCTAATTACTTTAGTACATTTTACAAGGACTATATATATATATATATATATATATATATACACATACACATACATACAGATTACAAGTAAACCCATTTCAAAATATAATGAGTATTGTAATTATTTCAATTACTTTAAGTAATGTAACTGATTACATTGGATTACTTTGATAAATTTTCTAAATTTCCAACGAATGCTTTCAGCTGTTAATCATTTTCAAACCTTCAAACCAGGCAGCGTTAACCTTACAAGTAGAACTCAACACTGATTACTGTCAGACTTTCAAAAATCCTTGAAATAAGATTATAATAATTTCATTTTCAAGCACAGGTCAGCCACCACCAAATCAGACTTTAGCACCACTTTTTAACTTGAAATCATTATCTACAATACTGTTTTTTAAGTCAAATCTTTGCATAGTTATGACAGGAAACAATGGCATTGAACAGCCTCGGAAAAAATACAGTTATTACATTACTTATAGACTTATGTTAATCATCCAATACAGATAATCTCAGAATGGATAAATATTGTCTTTTTACTAGAGTACTGTCATTTAAATAACTCACCGGATCGGTTGGTTCCTCTAAAGACACAGAGCTTAGGAGAATCTTGCTCCGTCCAAGGTCTTGCGAGTCCACTTTTATAAGGCGATGTTTCGGTGAAACAACCTTGATATCCAGACTTGAGGATTTCAGAGGGGAACCGAAACCTATGTGGGACGTTTCAGTCGACCCATTGTCATTTCTAGCCCTGTTCTCAAAATCTTTATAAGGGTCTTCAAAGTCAAGGTTCTTCTGAGCACGATATGCCTTCAATATCTCACTCTCGGTGTAGTCTGGTTTTGGCGGTTGCGGGGGAACTCGTTTGCTCCCGAAACTTAAATAATCCTTTAACCACTTTGCCATTCTATTCTGTTTGTGAATATCCAACAGTGAAGGACACAAAGACTCCAATGGTCCTTAAAATGTCCAACGGTGACCTATAATGGGGTCAGGGATCTAGATTACAGATGAGATTAGATGTTTATCCACAAGCTAAGCAGAATACCGTGGGAATAATTCACTGAATTCATGTTTCAATTCAAACGAGGTCGATCCCTGGGTATGCCGACCTGGATTTGGAGGTGGTCCATGGACGGCAATGATCTTGATGTTCTCAACATCTCTGCAACAGCAGAAATAAACTTTCAGGAATAAGATAAATGCATGTGACAGAAAGAAAAATAATGTATTCAGCTAATAATATATACACACTGTTAAATCTGAGAAGTTTTTTTTCAAATATACATATATGAACAGTCTTCTGATCAATATAGACAGACAGACAGACAGATAGATAGATAGATAGATAGATAGATAGATAGATAGATAGATAGATAGATAGATAGATAGATAGATAGATAGATAGATAGATGAGCTTTTTACTTTGGTAGATGGTCAAACTAAAGCTGCAACAAGCTGTTTAAGAACAAAAGCAAACAAACTAGAGGATTCGCACGTGCTTATGATGCGCACAATAAAACATTTCAGTTCGACCATAAGAAGAAATTCTTTCACAAAACCTAAACTTCGATTAAGAACAGCTGAAAACGGACAATTCTGTGAGATAACAGCTGAGAACTTCTCTTGAAATTAAACGTGAACGCGCGTGAGCAGTCGCACTTTCAGTTAACGTTTAACATTTCACAGCTGACGTGATGAACGCTTCATCTAAAATATCATTGTAGATGTTCTGAGGTGAAATGAAACGCTGCTGAACAGATCAAGTTGTGATACTCACGTTTTTGAATCCAGTATTAAATTATCATGGAACTCCAGACGAATGTTACAATGTTGCACGAGGACAACAGCACACGCGCCGATAATCTGAAGAAGAACGCGCTCACCGCTGGAAAACAGACGAGAAGAAGACGAGAAGAACATGAAGCTCGTCTGAACGCGTCTGGTTGTAAGTGAACGAGAGAGAGAGAGAGAGCTGTGGCGTTTAAAGGGGAGGTCCTTACATCCAGCGGTGCTGTATTTTCGCTTTAGCCGATCATTATTAGAAGCTGTATGGCACAGATCTTTATTAAACATCTATGCTAATTGTCGGTGTGTTGTGTTTGCATAGTTTAAGATTGATTACTGTTAACAGCATTAAATAAATAAACAAATGAAAACAGAACATTTTCGTCTACGGTGAATATTTCTCAGAGTTGGTTAGTTTGTGAAACTCTTTCCAGGAAAAAAAAAGAAACATCAACTCTTTGAATGCATGGTCACACTAATGGGGTAAGTTGTCAAAGTGAAAAGATAGACACATAGATAGATAGATAGATAGATAGATAGATAGATAGATAGATAGATAGATAGATAGATAGATAGATAGATAGACAGACAGACAGACAGACAGACAGAGAGATAGACAGACAGACAGACAAAGAAAGAAAGATAGATAGATAGATAGACAGACAGACAGAGAGAAAGATAGATAGATAGATAGATAGATAGATAGACAGACAGACAGACAGACAGACAGACAGACAGAAAGAAAGATAGACAGAAAGAAAGACAGATAGATAGATTGATAGATAGCTAGATAGATAGACAGACAGACAGAGAGAAAGACAGACAAAGAAAGAAAGATAGATAGATAGATAGATAGACAGACAGAAAGATAGACAGAGAAAGACAGACAGATAGATAGATCGATAGATAGACAGCCAGACAGAGAAAGATAGATAGATAGATAGATAGATAGATGAGCTTTTTACTTTGGTAGATGGTCAAACTAAAGCTGCAACAAGCTGTTTAAGAACAAAAGCAAACAAACTAGAGGATTCGCACGTGCTTATGATGCGCACAATAAAACATTTCAGTTCGACCATAAGAAGAAATTCTTTCACAAAACCTAAACTTCGATTAAGAACAGCTGAAAACGGACAATTCTGTGAGATAACAGCTGAGAACTTCTCTTGAAATTAAACGTGAACGCGCGTGAGCAGTCGCACTTTCAGTTAACGTTTAACATTTCACAGCTGACGTGATGAACGCTTCATCTAAAATATCATTGTAGATGTTCTGAGGTGAAATGAAACGCTGCTGAACAGATCAAGTTGTGATACTCACGTTTTTGAATCCAGTATTAAATTATCATGGAACTCCAGACGAATGTTACAATGTTGCACGAGGACAACAGCACACGCGCCGATAATCTGAAGAAGAACGCGCTCACCGCTGGAAAACAGACGAGAAGAAGACGAGAAGAACATGAAGCTCGTCTGAACGCGTCTGGTTGTAAGTGAACGAGAGAGAGAGAGAGAGCTGTGGCGTTTAAAGGGGAGGTCCTTACATCCAGCGGTGCTGTATTTTCGCTTTAGCCGATCATTATTAGAAGCTGTATGGCACAGATCTTTATTAAACATCTATGCTAATTGTCGGTGTGTTGTGTTTGCATAGTTTAAGATTGATTACTGTTAACAGCATTAAATAAATAAACAAATGAAAACAGAACATTTTCGTCTACGGTGAATATTTCTCAGAGTTGGTTAGTTTGTGAAACTCTTTCCAGGAAAAAAAAAGAAACATCAACTCTTTGAATGCATGGTCACACTAATGGGGTAAGTTGTCAAAGTGAAAAGATAGACACATAGATAGATAGATAGATAGATAGATAGATAGATAGATAGATAGATAGATAGATAGATAGATAGATAGATAGATAGATAGACAGACAGACAGACAGACAGACAGACAGAGAGATAGACAGACAGACAGACAAAGAAAGAAAGAAAGATAGATAGATAGATAGACAGACAGACAGAGAGAAAGATAGATAGATAGATAGATAGATAGATAGACAGACAGACAGACAGACAGACAGACAGACAGAAAGAAAGATAGACAGAAAGAAAGACAGATAGATAGATTGATAGATAGCTAGATAGATAGACAGACAGACAGAGAGAAAGACAGACAAAGAAAGAAAGATAGATAGATAGATAGATAGACAGACAGAAAGATAGACAGAGAAAGACAGACAGATAGATAGATCGATAGATAGACAGCCAGACAGAGAAAGATAGATAGATAGATAGATAGATAGATAGATAGATAGATAGATAGACAGACAGACAGACAGACAGACAGACAGACAGACAGACAGACAGACAGACAGACAGAGAGATAGACAGACAAAGAAAGAAAGAAAGAAAGATAGATAGATAGATAGATAGATAGATAGATAGATAGATAGATAGATAGATAGATAGATAGATAGATAGATAGATAGATAGATAGATAGATAGATAGATAGATAGATAGATAGATAGATAGATAGATAGATAGATAGATAGATAGATAGAAACTGAGATTCTGGTTAATTAAGGGAAAACAGCTCCTGTCAGTTTTCACACCACTTTGACCGTCTCACATGAATCTGACAGACTCACCACAGTGTTAATGATGTGAAGGGGAAGGTGTGTGTAAGTGTTTTGCACACCAAAATCCTCTTCAGTTACACATTTGAGGACTGAATGCAGAGGGAGGAAGTCATAAAAGTGAAGCCCAGGGCTAATCGTTTACAACACAACAAATAACAAACGCACATCTGTGACGCTAGCTTGCGGTTGCCGTCCTCTCATAAAGATGTCTTAATGTTCTTCAGATGCTGACTGAATTCAAAGAAAAAGCAGATGAGCATATATATATATATTTTATCCCCATGCCGTTAAAACACAAACCTGAAAACCTCACTGTATAAAGACACTTTTTATACGACAGGCATGATCTCACTCTCTCTTTCTTCCACATGGAGGGAAGGATGAGGTCATAGCAGACGCCATCCACCACCCCCTCCATCCCCAGCCAGCGTCGACACACATCTTCCCCTCACTTTTCTAAATTGCCCCTTTCAAACGGGGACATGTTGAGAGAGGAAGGGCCTCCTGGGACAAAGAAAACGGCAGTACAGAGAGGGAAATTGCCCTTTTCTAAAGAGAGACAGAAGGGAATAGGAAAAAGGTTAACATTATACACTTAAATGTGCATTTTTGTACCACTAAATGCTCTCAAACACTTTGCATACATTCATAATGTTTGTATATTAATGCTTTAGCAGCGCAAATGCTTTTTTAAAATATGAGGCTGCTAATCACAATTTTAGATTTTTGAGTTAATCTGGAATAAAAGTCACTTTTACATACACAATATACTTCTAAATGGAATATGAGAAGTATATGATAATGGAATATTTAAAATATACTAAATTACTAATTAAATTAATTTTTAAATGATAGATATGCATTTTCTGGTCAGATTGTTTTTTTTTTTAATTATATTTCTTTAATTTTTATTTACATTGTTGTGTAATTCTAGTTATTTCAAACTAATGTATCTATAAAACACATATTATAATATATAATGTAATATATATATATATATATATATATATATATATATATATATATATATATATATATATATATATATATATATATATATATATATATATATATATATATATATATATTTGTTTTTTTTTTTGTTTTTTTTTACAAAAAATATATTACATTGGATTACACTGTATATGTCCTAATGAATTGCACTAGCCAATATGAACAATCGCTTAGTATTTATCGCCCCCAAGTGGTCACTCATGTATTGCCACATCTAACGTAATTATTACAATGTTATATGCACTTTTGTTAATTAATTTTGTTTAATCGCTAAAGCAATTGGTCAATTAAAACATAGCATAATACTCATCACCAGCTAAAGAAAATAATCATATCTGCTCCAAATGAAACATGCAATGCAATATTTGCGCTATATACGGAGACACTGACTGGCCGCTGATTGGCATGAGGTGCGCGAAGCTGTCAATCAAGACTCTACTGCCCGCCCCTCGCCGCTGATTGGTCGGATTTCTTGCCCAGTCAGCCAAGTCCAACAGGCGTGTACTCTGCACATGACGTCAGGGCATCCCACCACAGGACATCCATACAGCAGACCCGAGGAAAGCAAAAGATCACCACCAAACATCAAACACTGAATGTAAGTCAGTTTGCATTGATCTTGTTTTATTTAATGTCTTCTCTATAAAGCTTCCGTATTTCTATGACTTCTAGTGTTGAGTCTTCAACAAGCATGTGCTTAGATCAAAAATTATTATTCAATATAAATAATTATACATAACAAAGTTGCTATTGATTTAATGCCAGATATCTCGAATGCATTAATCTAAGAAACTTCTGTATTTATTCAAATTTGATAAGACATTCTAGAGACATGTGTGTGTTTGTATGTAATAGTATATTTGAATTTCCTAATATACATAAAATGTGTTTTATTCCTTACAGCTCATGAACAAACTTTAAAACAAGATGAAAACATTAAAAGCAAAGTTCAAGAAGTCAGAGGTAAGAACATCCCGTGCTGAGAATGCTATTCTTCCTACTTCAGTATGTTTGCTTATTAATATAAGCCATTATGTTTCCAAAACGGTTTTATATAGTGGGCCTTCCTAAGTTGTTGAGTATTTTGGTGACTTGTTGCTTTGTAAGTCCATATGTGTTTTAGCAGTAGAAGAGCAGACAGCACCTGAAACCAGAGACCTCTTCTAGTGTTCAATTATTGAAACCGATTCATTCACTCACACACACTCACATACTCAGTATATGATGAAGTCTGCGCTCTTCATTGTTAGCATTAATAGCTTTTATGGACCTTCTTCTTCACTAACATTAATAAAACATTATGTTATTGGATCTGAGCCCACTGTGTGAAGGTGAAATACACCATCCTAGTATTCTGAATGAATTGTGTGTGTTTTCCCCCGACTGAGGTTGTGTTGGGATGAACCGATAGATGAGCCACTGTAGCGGAGAGAAAGTGAGCTGGATGTTTTCTCTTTGTTTTTATCCTATCTTTCATCCAAAATTCATGTCTGGGTTAGATGTCCACATACTGTGTGCTGTTGGTGGAGGTATAAAGTCAACATTTGTCACTTTGTCATACATTCATTTGTTTTTGCATGAAGGAAATTAAACATTTTTTCCCTGTCATTTCTGTTATTCTCATTGGTGATTCTTAATAGATTCAATATAATTCAGTATATTTTTATGCATTACAGTAGAGAAAATATTAAACACACAACCCTAGTATACTACTATTTACTAATGTAAACTATTTACACATGCACGTAATAACTGTACTGCCTTCAATAAATGTTGATTTATATATGTTATATATAAAAATAAATACATATATGCTGTTATATATTAATTATTTATATGCAGAAATAATATATATATATATATATATATATATATATATATATATATATTACAGTATGTATTAATATTTTTTAATTACATTATTTTTTTATAAATATTAAATATATCAATAGTATTATATATATATATTTTTTATAAATAAATGTTCTTATATATTTTCAGTTTTCATTTCGATTTTAGTAATTTTGTTATATGCATTTGTCGTTTTTAATTTTTTTAATTAAAAAAAATCCATTTATTTTTATTTCAGTTTTAGTACTTTTATTTTTAAGTTTTTTAAGTTAGTTTTCCATCTAATATTTATATTGTATTTTATTTCAGCATTTTCTTGACAATTGACCTTTTTTGTGTGTGTGTGTGTGTGTTTTAGAGTTAATAAGCAATAACAACACTTTTTTTTTTTTTTTTTGCAAAACTTAGAGACAAGTTATCATGACAAGTTAATCAAATTCCGCATGATGGTTAAAAAATCAAGTCCTGGCCTACATTTGTTTATTGTTGAAAGTTTAACTCGAAACATGTCACATGTCACCAACCAGCCCAGTTCTCCTCTAAAAGAAGTTCAAAAGAGCTTTTAATCAGACAAAACCTTTTGTGTGAAAAAGATGAGGCATCAATATTAACAACAAGAAAATTGCATCAACATGCCTGTATTTGCTAAAAGCTAGTTTTGTCAACTTTTAGGAGTGTGTTAGCATATAAATGACCTCAGATAACTTAAAACCACACTATTATTATTCTACAGCATCTGTATGGCCTCACAGGAAGTGATTCAATCAGACTGACTTAGCATAAAAGTGATGCAGTAGTGTGCACTAGACGCTGGGAGACAACCCAAACTGTGTGTATTTATATACCTCCATTTAGTCTGATTGCTGAATGTGTATTTCCCCATTCTGTTTGCAGAGCCCCCCCCCCCCCCCCCCCCCACAGTAGCTTTGAGATCAGAGAATGATTAGGCAAGAAGTGTGATGTATAGGGAACAGCGTGGATGGTAAAATAAATGGTGGTTGGAGAGAAGTGAGACAGAATTGGGATGGAGAGAAAAAAAGAAGGACAACGGGACAGGGAGGTGTGTATGTATGTGAGTGTGTGTGTGAGTGTGTGAGTGTGTGTGTGTGCGAGGTAGGGACTGCAGTGTGTGTCGTACTGCATATCCCCACAGACAGCAGGATGGCATAGCAAGAGTTGCACACGACAAAGCTGCATTTGCAGGACAGATTTCAGCAATCGGATATATAATCAGAGTTACAGTACACATTTAGTAGCGTTTAGGCCTTCGTGTTACTGAGAGATAAGATACAAAGTCATAACCTTGGCTGTTTTATGATGGCTTTGGCACACTGAGGAGTGGTTATGTTCAGGTTCAGTTCATTTGAACTTTTTTGCCAAAGTATGTAATGTCCTGGTTGAGAGCACTTAGTGTGGATGGGTCGTGGAAAGAAGCAGAGGTTTCAGACGTCCTCTGAGCTCTATGGATCCTAATGCCATCTTTAGCCCAATGAAAAGCTTCTGCATGTGTTACGGAGTCATTACGGTACGTAAGAAATGGTATTATTTAACATTTTTTAGCTATATCAATAAAAACAGTAAAACAATATAAATGTGGCAAAATGTAGCAAGAAAGTGCAAAAACAAAACAAAAAACAAGATATTTTGGCCACGAATTAAGAATGAATTCCTACAATATATTAAATTGTTTGTTTTAGGTAAATGGTTGCCATGTTATTATAAAATGTTCCATTATTTTAGTCTATCAGATTAGAACAAGGGAAAGAATAACTACAACATGGTCATGGTTTAACTAAAAAAAGAGAACGTATTTGTTCAATGTGTCTGCGATTTAATTAAACTAAGGGTACAAACTAGTAGCATGGTCGACATTTAACTACAATGAGCAAACATCTGTGGTTGCCATTTAATTAAAACAAAAATTCTAATATGTATGTGTGGTTGCGATGAAACTAAACTAGAGGAACACGTTAGTACAACATGGTCGAGATTTATGTGGTCGCGATGTAACTAAAACGAGGGAATGAATTTATAAAATGTGGTCACAATTTAACTTAAAAAGAATGAACGAATTAGGAAAACGGTCGCGATTTAACTAAAGCAAGGGAACGGATTTGTACAATGTGGTCGCGATTTAACTTAAACGAAGTACAAGTTAGTAGCCTACATGTTCACGATTTAACTAAAAGGAGGAAACGAATTATAAAACATGGTTGCGATTTACCTCAAAGAAGTACTTCGCTTTAAGAAATAAATGGAAAGCAAAGTTTCAATTAAAAAAAAAAAAATTCTTCCTGATCCGTGAAAAACGGTAATATGATGCGAACCATGAGTTTTGTGATCCGTTGAACCACTATTTGAAGAGTTTCACGATTAAAACTTCAAAAGGGCTACGCAATAGATTTTGGTCAAAGTATAGGCCTAATATTAAAATAATATGTCTTTGTGTTCAAATAAGTTGTGTGTGTCATAATGTGCTTGGTTTCTCTGTGTTCTTAGAGTCAGGACTGGAGTAAGACAGATGACAGGTTGTTGCAGGTTGTGGAACAGAATGATCCAGAAAAAGTAGCCACGCTGCTGGTGAAGAAAGGTCTCTGCCCGTCCAAATTGGACGTGGAGGGCAAATCAGCGTGAGTGGACCTTATGATGTAGTCTTGTCCAAAATATTACACATTTATGTAATTACTTTATAAAAAATAACACATGAACAACTCACAGGTTCCATCTTTGTGCGTCTCGAGGTCGGCTGGACTGTCTGGAGGTCATCCTCTCTCATGGGGTGGACATCCATGTAACAGACGGCACTGGTAAGATTTAGTGTACTGGATGTTCTTATACTGTAGGTCTGGAAGAGATCCGTTCATTTCTCTCTGTAGGGTTTAATGCTCTCCATCTTGCTGCTAAGAATGGACAGTCAGATTGTCTTAAGAGGCTTCTTCAGGTAGGAGTCATGAGTTATTGTCCTAGAAAGAGCCAATGCTGATTTGTTATTGATGTTGAGGTATAGTTCAAATCTTCATTCTGTAGGAGAGGATGCCTGTCGATGCCACGGACAGTTTTGGGAGGACGTCCTTACACCATTCTGGTAATAAAAACTCTTCTAATATTCAAATATGTACACTGCATGTGTATGCTGTTGTTGGTTATAATGTTATTCTGTCTTTGTCTTTGTGCAGCTGTAAGTGGCTGCTTGGCCTGCACTGAGATTCTATGGGACTTTAAAGCCAACCTTGATGTTCAAGATGCAGTAAGTTCATTTGAACAAAACAAAAAGTAAAAATATGATTTATATTTGTAAATGTTGGCAGATTTTATCTGGAGTGACAATCAGGATAGCCTTCTTATAAGTGAGCATGTATCCATTGGGACACTAAGAAGTATCCAACAAATATTGAGCAGAGCAAGTTGTAAATGTTTTAAAAGGTTTAACTTGCTGTTTTCTCTTAGGATGGATTAACGCCGTTGATCCTGGGCGCCCAGATGAGCAGAGTCGAACTGTGTGCCTTCCTTTTGGAACGAGGAGCCAATCCTAATATACAGGACAGCCAGGGCAGGTTAGATGTGCTTTAAACAGCTTGTGTACAAAATAAGAGCTTTATTTCATTATTATTCTTATTTTAATGAAAATAATACACATAATATACAAATTGGAAAATATTGGATGGTTTAAATCATTGTTGTTATTTATAATTCATAATTTAATAATATAAGTTTATTTCAAGTCAAAAATTTTGTTTTTATGTTTTTTAGTTTTAATTAACTATAATTACCTTGATATATATATATATATATATATATATATATATATATATATGTTTTTGGTTATTTTTTTTTTTTTTCTAGTCCTACTGTTGAAATATTTATACAGAAAATGTATATATATACGTTGATTTCATGTATTAGACATCTGAGTTTAAACCCATGTGTTTCGAGGCAGATCAGCACTGATGTTGGCCTGTGAGAGTGACAGTATGGAGACTCTGGAGGTGTTACTGAAGGGTGGAGCTAACCCACACCTAACTGATGCCCTGGGGCACAACTCCACCCACTACAGCTTCACCGCCGGCAACCACAACATCACCCAGTTTCTGCAAAACATAGGCGTTTCCACAGGTAACCACACACACATCTAGCCCTCACCTTTAACTCCTTTGAGAGAGAGAGGGGCCAGCTGGTGCCTGGTGGTTCTTCTCTGATGTTTGGCCCCCATTTTCATTTGGGTACACTTGTAATCTGAGATAAGAGACTAAAAGCAGATGTTACGTTGGGTCAGGGGATGAAAACAGAGAAGTTTGCTAACTCAAGTTACAAAGGATGATTGGAAACATATGTCGAACTGACTTGGAAATGGATCCCAGTGTTAATAAAGGGACCCGTGGTTGTACAGCTTGACAGAGTGATAAATGTGCTGCCTTTCCTGCTTTCATGTTGCCTCTTTTTTTAATGCAGCAGTGAGCATGTGGTAGATCAGGAAGATTATATATAGTTGTGTGTTTGAATGTGGCTTGCAGAGTTTTTTTTAGAGGGATAGTGTGTGTGTTTAAGTCTCACCGCACTGCTGTCTGTTTCTTATTTTTGTCCCGTGCATTCCCAGCTGCTGAGGGTTCGAGTGAGGAGGTAATTGTCAAAAGAAACAGCCTACCCCAACACTTTATCACATGCATACGAATAACTAAACCACAGAAAATCCTCAAGGACGTTTAGGGATGCATTATGATACTCTAAAATACGAATGTTTCACAAATATAATCAATTTTGTTTTTTAGATAAGTAGGGTAACTACAGTATGGAGCACTTCCTATATAACATCACAAAAGTATGCACTTCAGCTTTTAGAAAGCATATTAGTAGTCTGAGGTCAGAAGCATATGTAACAAATCTAACTATCACTGCTGCTTTGCTTTGCTTTCTAACCTGTCCAACCTGAAACTCCGCCCACACCAGCAGGCTCCTCCTCCCAATCCCCCATCTAGTGGAACCACACCCCGCAAAAGGAAAGCCCCTCCTCCTCCTAAGTCTCCTGCTCAGGTACAGTGGGATTCATGAATCCCATAAAACATTAAAAGAGAAAAGCATTTAAAATATAAGGCAAAGTCCAACCAAAAAATTTACATTTCTGTCATCATTTACTCACCTTCATATCATTCCAAAATGATGGAAAATAATTTTTTCCATGCAACACAAAATTAGAAGTTTTAATAAATGAACATGCTAGTCTGTTGAGAAAGTACAAATAAATACCATAAAAGTGTGACTGAGATTTAAATTTTGGACAAAGTATTCCTTGACATGCATGGCACTGAGTCTTATTCACTAATAACTGTAAGTATCATTCATATTCAGATTCACTTGAATGTCTTAAAAAATTATGGTTATTTCACAATGCATTTGAAATGCAAATTAATTTCTTAACCTTGTTGTAATGTTAATAAATTTGGAATATTCTAAATAAAACTCACCAAAACCATTTCCATATAAGGGCTTTTGTGAAAATGTGAAAGCTATTGATGAACCATGATTTGTTTTTGAAAATGTTTGTATGCAGATTACATTTTTTGCCTAAATTTGATTTTTCTTTAGTTGTTCTGTATTCCGCGTTAATGATAAAATTAAATTTTAGTATTTAAAAAACATTTCTAATTAATTGAAATCATGAAACTTGAATGTAACAAATTTATTACGTTTAACAAACATTTCATTTTCAGGCCCCTGTGTTATCAGTTTAACTTTTAAAACTTCATATTTAAATAGCAGTATTTCCCCTTTTGATTCACAAAGTCCACATCGAGATTAGATCAAGTGTATAGCCCTTTTTCATTTATTCACCCGAAATTAGCAAATTTCAGCGTTATACTTTAAATTCGATCTTTTTTACGACCAAATTCCATCTGTGTGTTCCACATCACAAAAATCATAGGGGTCCAGTATCATACACATAGTTACTGAATGATACCCATTGTTTCAGTTAAATATGCATGGCTTATGCTTAATAATTCTGCAGGGCCCGCCCCCTTCCTCAGATGCCTCGAGCACACCACCTCCCCCTGTCCCCACCCAATCACCTGACTCACAGAGCCCCTCCCCACCTTCTCCTGCTCCCAGGACCCAGATCCTCCCATCTGAGAACCTTGTGAGTGACAACAAATATGAAAAACCTTTTGCTTTGTAACCGCAATTTGACCAACATATCCCATTGTCGGCAGTGACAGTACATTATAATAATGTAAGCATTTAGTCATTTGAAATGATCATATGCACCATTTCTACATTGCAATGTGTTTTTCTGTCAGATGGAGGATGAGGAGGTCTTTGAAGAGATCCGTAAGCTCAGGCTGGAGAGAGGTCGCCTGCTGCAGAAAATCAAGGTTCTAGAGCAGCAGCAGAGCAGCGCCACCACTGCCCTGGAGGAGGTACTGCACTCCTTTAACGATAAATAATAAACTTAATGGCAATTTCCACTAAAAGAAAAAAAAAGTTTTGAGTGGCGTTTAGATGAATATGTAAATATGTACTGCACTCTTTCCTCTCAATAACAGAAAAAACACACAACAACGAGCATTTTGTTTGAAATTATGTCCCCAGTTTTATTTATCAAGTTCATTGGGACCTTAAAGGGAAAGTTCACCCAAAAAAAAAAAAAGAATCATCATTTACTCACCCTCATGTTGTTCCAAACCTGTATGATTTTCTTTCTTCTGCTGAAGACAAAAGAAGATATTTTGAAGAATGTTGGTAAACGAAATATTTTATGGTAGATGTTCATATTCTGGAAGTAAATGTTACCAACATTATTCAAAATATCTTCTTTTGTGTTCAACAAAAAAAGAAAGAAACTAATACAGGTTTGGAACCACTTTTGGACAGAATGCTCATTTTGGGGGGATCTGTCTCTTTAATTGTACGTGATTTTGTCGTAATATAGCGGTTATCACTAAATATCAGAATGTCCTGCAGTTAAACAGTCTGAGAGAGCGTCTGAGCGAGGTTGAGGCAGAGCGTGACCGACTGCTGGCTGAGCTGGAGGAGTTGAGAGCGGCTCAGATGAGCGGTGTGACTTGTGACTCTGAAGATGCGGAGGACTCAGATGACATGTTGGACTTCCCAGGTGAGCCGAGAACACTTCCTGTCTCAAAAGTAAGTGGAAGAGCTGAAAAAAAGCCATGGAGAAGATTAAGTGGACATTCTGTTTATGTCATATCAGGAGCAGAGAAGTTACTATCTAAGCAATCCCGAGGTCTGGATGCCTCTCAAGAGAATCCTGCCATGGTGGAGCAGCTCCGCAGAAAAGTGGAGGAACTGACCTCCCAGAATGCAGACCTGGTTCTCAAAGTGCAGGTGGAGTTTCTCTCCTTTAATCACACACATGCAGAACGCCAACAAAGCACTTAATCACAGGCATTCACACACGCATACAGAACGCTGACCTCATTGTGTGTTTAAATGTGTTTTCAGCAGCTTCTTAAAAGGTTGTTCAGATGGGTAAGATAAATATGCGCTAACCACATACTGCACCTGACATGCTTCTTAAAGCCTGGCATCTGCTTTAGAGATTTAAAGATGGGAACACACAACACATGCACTAGTTCAACATGATGCTGTACATATAGCTCAGATATTTTTAATGTACATATTTCACATCAACACATTATATGTTAAATTACACTGGACGTTTTTCATTTCGCATTCCCAGTGGTGATTCACATCACTGCAGTTTTTACATTGGAAAAACTATATATATATAATTACTTAATTAGAAGAATGAGATTTTTTGCATTACAGTAATGAGAACTTTGAAACATTTGCTTAATTCTAACAAAAATAACGTACAAAATGGCTTTATTTTCATGAGAACAAAATAAAAAAACAAACTGAAGAAAATCCATATAATCCTTTGGATTTGGGTGAAATTTGACCTCAACGTTCTTTCAACTGATTTCTTTTTATTTAAATCAAACCCAATTATAATCAAATGTTTCATGGTCTAAATATACAGAGTGCTTATTTATATAGCTAAAGCACAGCTGACATTATAATAGCACTAATCAGATCAGTGTGGTACTGTATTCTCAAAAAAATATCATGGCATGTATGCAAAGCACTAATATGACATTCCACTTACAAAGCCTTAGGTGAAAAATATAGGATAATGGCTGAGGCAACATATGGCAGCTAAATGTGCTGCCTGTAAAAGTGAAAACCATTCAACCGATTTCATTGGTTATTGCAATATTTGAAAAAAATTGAAAGGAATCTCCATTGTGTTATGGTCTGCAGATGCTGGAGATGTTTGAAAAGGATGACACAGATATGCAGAGCTCGGGCCCAGATTTTGTTCCCACAGCTCAATATGAATCTCTGAGGAAAGAGTATGAGGAACTACAGGAGAAATACTCCAGAGCCCAGGCTTCAACTGAAGCCTCAAGCATCGCAGAGGATCCTGGGTAACGTGGTCAAAATAAGATCAGACTGATATTTTGTCAATCTTTTCCTTAAAGTGATCATATGACGCTTTTTTAAAGATCATTATTTTGTGTATTTGGTCTAACAGAATATGTTGACATGCTTTAATGTTCAAAAAACATATTATTTTTTAAATACTATACATTATTGTAGGTCCTCTATGCCCCAACACGTCATTTTCTACAAAGTCCCTCTGACAAGCACAGTCTGCTCTGATTGGCCAACTGACCCAGTGCATTGTGATTGGCTGAACACCACAAGCACTCGTCGGAAATGTAACACCGCTTTCCATAATCGCAAGCTTCATGTTAATAATGTCCTTAGTTTTACCATCTGTTCAAGCCCAAAGGGGAACAGAGTCACATGACCGACACAGGGATGAAGCTCGTATGTGTTTGCAGTACACAAGCCACGGACGTTTAAGACAGCTGACTCCACTGTGTGACCCTCTCTCTCTCTCTCTCTCTCTCTCTCACACACACACACACACACACATACATGTGACACGCAAAACTCCACATTTTAACAGTCAATAGCAAATACTTAAAAACATAACATACTTACAGTAGCTGATTCAGAAGCATCAGATTGTCGTAGCAAAGTCAGAATGACCACCTCTCCTTGGTTCACAAAACAGTCGTCCATAAAATGCGTTGCTGTTCCGTTATAAGCAATCTTAAAGATTCCTAAATGAATCTACTTTCAAAAGGCCAAATAAAGTGCTTTTGCTTTCGCCTAGATACACACAGCATCTCCCTGACATGACTGCTTCAACACTAACTGCGGTTACTGAAACCACTGATTCTGAGTCAGGTCATTCACTAATAGCACATACTGTATATGTCAGATGTATCAATACATTTGGTGTATTTTCATCCAAAAAAAATTTTGTTGCTTATAATCAATGTCATTAATTAATTATTGGATGTTATCGACCTTATTTTTTATTTAAAAGTGGGCACAGGCATATTTTACATTTCCAAAAACAGTTTGTTATGCTGCTTGATATTGCAAACTTATGATATATTGGAAAATTGCTGAAATTAAATGCAAATTAACAAAATATTTACTCAAAATTAACAAAAAATGTTTGAAAAATATTTGACCATTGATAGAGAAGGTTTTTGGTAGATATGTTGGTAGACAGTTGGTGGATATTTTGCTTGGTGACAGTGTATCAATACATGAACGCCAAAGATCAACATTTTATTATAAATATTGCAAATATGAAAATATTATTCTGAATAATAAAATCAATAGCTTTTTTATATCAATACAGTTTTTTATGTCAGTGTTGGTCAGTCTGTCTGCTTGGTATTCTGCAGTTAAAATAAAATGTAAAAAAATTAAAAAATAACAATCGCAAAATTTCAATTTCTCATCATGGCTTAAGTACTGTGATATTATTAGCCTCTGATAAATCTTACCCGTATTGACAAGGAGGTTGTTGGAGCTGGAACTGGAACTTAACCCAAACTAGTATCAATCCCTCATGCACATAAGAATCCTGTCAAGTACTTTAAATGCTTGCTTTCCATCTTAGATCAGAGGAAAAAGATCAAAAAGCTCTGGAGGAACAGCTGGCCCAAGCCCAGGCCGAGTTAGAGGAACTCAAAGAACATATGCGTCTGGGGGTCTATTCGGTGGAGGAAGCAGGAGCGAAGCCAGAAGGGGGCTACAAGTCCCCTGAGGAAGGGGCAAATCTGGAGAACCAGCAGCTAAGAGCAAGGGTGCAGGAGCTGGAGGTGGAGCTAGCTTGCAAAAAGACAGATGGGGAGGGGCTTAGTGAAGGTGACAATGACACCATCCAACAGCTGAAACAGAGGGTGACGGAACTCGAAGCAGCTCTGCAGGATAGAGAGAAAGGGAAAGAGGGAGAGGAGAAGAACGAGACAGTTGTGAGTCTAAAAAAGCGGGTGAAAGAGCTGGAAAAAGCCCTGGAGCAAAGAAAGACGTCAGGGCACAAGGAGGGCAAGGGAATGCCGGTGAACGGGTTGCAGGCACGGGTGGAAGAACTTGAATGGGCATTGAAGGAGAGTGTCCCTCGAGGTCAGTTTGAGGAGGTTCAAGTCACACTGGGTCTTCAGCTTAACCAGCTAGATCGAGAACGAGCCGAAGTGGCTACTCGACTCAACCTGGCCTTGCTGGAGCTAGAAAGGCTCCGCCCCTCATCCCACACTGGCGAAGATGAGGACGACGAGGAACCGTCCGAGAGCTCAGAGGTTTCTATTGCATCTGGTGAGTGCACCTGTTGTCCCTCTGAGACTCTCTGAAATAACCTTTTGATTCCTGCCTTTAAATATAACTTCAATTTTAAACCAATCAGATCACTCCCTGCACCTGTCACCAGGCGGACGGACCTTGGAGGCGATACAGGAGGAGCTGGAAGTTGCAAGGCAAGAGGCAGCACAAGCTCTGGACAGCCTGTGTGACGAGAAAGAGAGTCGGGCCCAGGATGCACTACAGCTGAGAGATGCAGTACCACTTGTAAAACACCAGGAGGTGCTGTCTGCAGTCGCCCAGCAGCTGGCTCAAACAGAGAAAGAGCTGCAAGCAGAGAGGGCACTGCGTGAGAAAGCCCAAACCGAGCTCGCCAGACTAGAATCCGAATTGCAGGCTGTACAAAAAAACTCAGTTAGCAAGGAAGAACATGATAAAGTCAAGGTAAGTACATAAGATGCTAAAATGTAACATTTTTCAATTTGCAAATTAATCGTTCTTCAGAGCCAATTATTTTGAATGACTCACTCAAAATGATTCACAAACCACTCATCTGTAAGAATCGATTCACTAAAGTAAATCAGAATTACCAAAGCTACTTAAATGAAAATAACTGATTAGAATGCATGATTTTTAACTGGTTATTCAGTCCTCCCACCGACAATTCCCGCCAGACTTGAGACTAGAACCCACAACCTTCGGGTTACTTGTCTGACTCTCTAACCAATAGGCCATGATTGCCCACTACACACCTAATCAGCTAATCAATCTCTTCAGGCTTGCTAGAAACTTCCAGGCAGGTTATCTGTGGCAAATTGGAGTTAAACTCTGCATGACGTTGGCCTTCCAAGAATAGGTTTGGGCACCTCTGGAGTCTGGACTGTGGTTTCTGAGCTTGATTCTTCCTCACTGCAGGAAGAGCTGGAGCGCTCTCTAGAGGAGAGTCGGCAGAGTGCAAGAGCAGTGCAGGAGTCTCTGAGCGAAAGAGAGACAGAACTGAAAGAGCTGCGATCGCAGAAAGCTTTAGAACAGGGACTGGTGTCCAAGGAAGACCATGAGGCCCAGAGACTCTCCCTACAGGCTGAGATCAACACCATGACGGCCCAGTTAGCTGATCTAGCGCGTAAGCACGAGAAGACCTGCACTGAGGTGTGTGTTGTCCTTGATGTTGTTTATGACAGTTTCCACTCCACCTATTTGCACATATCTTAAAAGCAAGCCAAATTTAAAAAAATAAATAAAAATAAAAAGTCTCCCTCTGCAGGTGTTCCAGGTGCAGCGGGAGGCTTTATTTAATAAGAGCGAGCGTCAGGTGGCTGAATCCCAGCTGGAGACAGTTAAAAAGCAGCTGGCGGATCTTCAAGCTGAGTCCACCCACATCCACCAGCTGCACCAGGACATCCAGGACTCACAGGGGCTCATCAAGGAGAAAGACCGCAAGGTGTGAGGGGGAAAAAAGTTGGGCTGCATCCGAATATGCCAACTTCCATACTTTACTATACATAAAACAGTAGACAATAAGTACCTGGATGTCCTCCAGTGCGACTCTGAAGTGCATATCTAATGGACACTTGACTATCCCATGAGACCACAGGAGAGGAGCTGTGAATAGAGTGCAGCAGTCTGGTTCTGAAAGTAAAACCCCATTCATTTTCTCCATAGGGGAATTGATTTTTAGCAATTTATAAACCATAATAGAAAGACCTACTGTGGGCTACAGGGTTGTTAATCGATGCATTATATGCATTTGTTGAAGACATCAGTTCGCCTTATTTTAAAATATGCAAAATGTTCAATATTGGAATTATTGAAAAACTACATTACCCATAATTCTGGAAATAAATTCCACAAATCAGAGAATCCTGTCAAGTAAATTGCTTCGAAACAACACTTCAGCGCCTCTCCATTCCCATGGATCACCGTGAATGATGCAGAAAATCCATTATATGAAGATGTGTTTCTTTTTCAACTTTCTTACCATCTCCCTCTAGATCACAGAGTTGTCTAAGGAGGTTTTTCGTCTGAAGGAGGCTCTGGGGTCTTTGACACCTCCGCTGGGACGTTCCCGTTCGCCACCATCCTCAGGGATACCTGGACAACAGCTGGCACTGCAGAACCGTGTGACCGCATTAACACAGCAACTCCAGGTGAACGTATTCATATACTCCTTTTACTCGCTTTAAGATCCGTGAAACCTTGCACAAAAGGTTCTTTATAGTGGAAAAAAGATTCTTCAGATTTTTAAAATGTTTTTCAAATAAAATGAATGGAGTAGAGAATGGAAAGATTCCATGGATGAAGGTGCCAATAAAGAACCTTTATTTAAATGAATAACACAAATCTAAAGTCTTACCTTTCATTTTGTGCTTAGGACTGGGAGCGCAAACACAAGGCTGTTGTTTCAATATATCGTTCTCATCTATTAGCTGCTGTACAGGTGCGACCCATAAACCCAACCGTACATCTACAGGAAAGTCTTATATTACACTAAACCATGCAACTGTTTTTAATTCAACAGGGCCGGATGGATGAAGAGGTTCAGGCACTTTTGCTTCAAATCCTCTGCATATCACAGAAAGGTCAAAATTAGTGCTTTGTAACTGACAGCCATACAAAGAGTTCAAAGGAGTGCTATACGTACCCTTGAACCAAAGCAAATCACCAATGTGTACCGCCAATGAGAGGTATTGAAACTGTGAATGAGCAGATATAGTTTTGGAACATGACAGAGATGATTATATATCCTGTATGTGATGATTTCTGAGGGGCACTACAGATACTTTTGTACCACATTTCAATAAACACTGAGAAATGAGGCTGACGTGCCTTTCTTTGCAACTCTGCGGTTTGGCCTCTCACAGTACTGCATGTCAAAAGTTACTTTGTGGTAAAAATTTCCTTGGTGTTAAAAAGATGTGTAGCACACCACACGTAATCTATTTCAAATTTGGCTGGTATACAGGACTCGCGCCTAAACATGTTCTCTCACCACAAACAGCTGATCACGTCTTTTAGTAAAGGTTTCCTTTCCTTTTCGAATCAGAATAAGATTATATGTAAAATAAAAGTAATCCATATGACTCGTGACCAACATTGCAAGTCTAACATCATTAAATGTTACATTTTCATTTGAGGAGTGAAAGTGAAAGTGAAGTGACATTCAGCCAAGTATGGTTACCCATACTCAGAATTCGTGCTCTGCATTTAACCCATCTAAAGTGCACACACACAGAGCAGTGAACACACACACACACTGTGAACACACACCCGGAGCAGTGGGCAGTCATTTATGCTGCGGCGCCCGGGGAGCAGTTGGGGGTTTGATGCCTTGCTCAAGGGCACCTAAGTCGTGGTATTGAATGTGGAGAGAGCACTTTACATGCATTCCCCCCACCCACAATTCCTGCCGGCCCTTCGATTGCGAGTCCGACTCTCTAACCATTAGGCCACGACTTCCCCTGTAAAATTGAGTACTGTCCCTTTAAAAATTAACCAAACATTTTCTTGTACTTTTCCCTTCCTGTTCAGTTTTATTGAGAATGATTTTAGAGCACAGAGGAACAACATCCTAAGAAAGTTAAGTAAGTGGTTTTTGGTGGTGGCAAGGCGGTCTAGAATACCTGGAGAAAGTTAGCATTCCCATTTATCTCAATGTCAGTTACTAGACTGGAGCAAGAGCCCTGTAAGTATGCGTTTTGAAATATTTGTGATTTATATGTTGTTTGCAAAAACTCATGGCTACCTTTGAATGGTTTCAATGGATAAAAGATGCTTTGTGGACCCAAATGTTACAGCTGCAGCATCTACCAGTACGCACTAATTGAAATTTGCTAACTGGCTAAACCCTGACTCTACTTGCTATTCCTTCTATTTCTGCCATATACTAATATTACTGAAGAAGTAAGAGTAGAATCAAACTAGGATGCAGTGAAAATGAATAAACCTTGGGAAGACATTTTTGAAGTAAAAAATTAATACATTTAAGGCACTGGAATCTTCTTTTTGGATAGTGGGGAAGACAAAGAAAATGTGTTTCTTTATACACGGTAGTGAACCAAACTCTTCTTTTTATATAACCAGAATATTTGTACATTTATAGAGACAGGTTTCTCCAGAAAGCAGCTTTTAGGTTGAAAAAAGATGGTTTGACATTACAAACTACTTACTGAAATTTATAAAAATGTTTGTGGTTGAGTTTTGCGTCCAGACCAACAGCAAAAGTATATATATGAGGACTTTGAAGGTGCATTCAGTAGTTAGATAGCGTTAGCATTGCTGTTCTTTGTGTACTTAAAGTACGGAAGCCACAATGGTGATAGGCGCTTTTTCTTGTCATAGGATCCATGTCTGCATGGTTTGCACTTGTGTTTTTTTGTTGTTGGTCGTACTGGTAGGGATTCTTCTGTTGTCTTCACTGGTAAAGCAGTCACCAGACTACACTTTGCTACTAGCATATCTATAGGATTTTGAGAATTCTCTCAGACATTTTATGGTGTGTTCACATTGTACAGCAAAATTGCAGTCATCTCCATAGGAATCTGTGCATAATAGTATAAGGGATGCATTAACAAATTAGTGTCAGAATTTTGTGGGGAAAATGTACAACTGTCAATAGCGTAGAGATGTATGAAGCAAATAAGTCATTTTTAAACCAAGCAGTTTTTTGTTGGTCAATGTAGCAAATCTGCATGACCAGAAACCCATGTGGGGAAATGTGTGCACACCATTTGGGCGAGTAGATTACATAGACAATCAATGAAAAGACATAAATAGATGCGAATTTGCAATTTGTTGTTCAATTTGCAAATTGCTGCTCAATTGCGTTTTCCGCACAAGTTGAAAAATTTCAACTCGAGTGAAAAATTAGGATTGTTCATTGGCGCAAGCCAATGAAAGAAACTTTTATTGACATGTCTGGTTTGATATGTCCGGTTATATCAGAAAATGTAGAATATTCGCTTTGGTTTAGGACTCTCACATAAAATTCCTGATCATACAGATTCCTATTTAAATGACTAGACTGAGGTGAAACATTTCCCCATGGAAGTTTGTTACCTGAACTGGCAGCTTGTTTGTCAGGTGGTAGTTGATCAGGTTACTGGATTCCTAATGAAATGACTGTACTATTAAATATTTGTTGAACCTTGGCAAACGTCACCACATGCTGAGGCTAAATATTTCCCAGCCTGGATTTAAGGATTCAATTATGTACAGTTATGCCACATTTAACAAAAAAGCTGCTTAGTTTGGAAGTGGCCTCTGAATTTGTGGTGCTTCATCCATCCCTACACTATAGATAATGGACAGCAGACCTTTGTTTTTGAATCTTACGTTTTGCTAATTTGACTGCTTTTATTTTATAATTAGTTTTTTTTAATTGCCACCAAACTACTGAATGCACCTTAAAACAAAACAGTGCACGTTGTGGGCAACTGTTTTTGTGACTAAACACAAAAGAGAAATTAAATATTTGTGAAGTATAATGCATGTCTGAATCACCAAATTTAAAAAAAGGGCAATATCACATGAGAACAACCCAAAAATTTGGTCCTGAGTGCATACATTAAACGTGCATTTGACACGACTGCATTAAAGCAACTGAGCTTATGAGATTTATATAATGTCCTTAACAAATACTGCATCCTGAGAGAATATCGTTGGTATGCACAACACACAAAGATGTCCAGAGTCTCAGAGGTGACCATTAGAAAAGATCAGAGCCACAGTTACTCAATACATCATATTTAGAAACAACAGCTCACTGACGACGAGCACTCGTATGGACGTAAAGGAAGGGAATAAGACTGTCTGTCTCATATGTTTCTCCTAAGTTCACATTTCAGGCAATGCCAAGAACAGTCTGCTGGGAAACTCAGTGATCACAAGCACTTTATTTCCCAATGCCAAAGTCTCAGTTGGGGTCTTCTCTGTTGAAGAAGGGGTTGATGGAGCAAGACATGCTGAAAGCTGTTTGTGGTCAGTGCCTAAGAAACAGCGATATCCCACAAGTCCCAGTGGAAGCTCAGAGTCTGTTTAAGGCAACAGTGTGGGGCCTCTAGATTGGGGCACAGGGGACGGCCTTACACCCTAAAAAAAACAATACTATAAATAACCCATCCAAAAGGCTTTTATAATCTGTAGAAACATGCCGCAAACCTCTTACCATGTACTCAATATGGGCTTCAGATAGAGGTCAGTTCATTCTGCAGACCACCTGCTGGAGGTGTAACTCACTCTCTGCTGCAACAATCGGCAGCTTGTTTGTCAGGTGGTAGTTGATCAGGTGGCTGATGCTCTCAAAAAGCATGTCTTTAGTCCGAACCTAATGAAAAATAAAATAAAGTTCATATAAGTAAAATGTGAATTCTTGTGGTTTAAAGGGTTAGTTCACCCAGATAGCAAAATTATGTAATTAATAACTTACCCTCATGTTGTTTCAAACCGGTAAGACCTCCATTTATCTTTGGAACACAGTTTAAGATATTTTAGATTTAGTCCAAGAGCTCTCATTCCCTCCATTGAAGCTGTGTGTACGGTCTACTGTCCATGTCCAGAAAGGTAAGATAAACATCATCAAAGTAGTCCATGTGACATCAGAGGGTCAGTTAACATTTTTTGAAGCATCAAACCGAAGGCTTGAATCAAGGGCAATCATTGCAAATGATGCCATTACGTCGAGCGCAAAAGAACCGGTGAACCGGTTTCTTCAACCGGTTTATTGAATCGAACTGTCCGAAAGAACTACTGGTGATCCGAAAACCGATGCAACTGGTTCTTGAC